>NC_079380.1:8313235-8538235 GCF_021018895.1 Seriola aureovittata
GCTTCTGTCTTTTTCTCAGTATATATTGAGTGCAAGCATTAAGGATTAAGGAACAAATACAAAAACACATACAAAGAGGGGAAACTCATGCAACAGGACCTGCTAACACTGGAAGTGATCTTGGACGTGAGGGGTATGGGCTTGATTTCATATCCAGCTGCAGACATATCCATAGAAACAGCACAACCCTACAGCAACAGCTATATCCACAGTAACAGCTTCAGCCTGCAGCCAGGTAACATCTGTAGCCAGCTGCAGCTGTGGTCAAAGCCCCTGGTTGTTGGAGCTCGGCCTTTCAAAAGGAGTCATGAGCGATAAATTCATAATGTAAGTGTCACATCATCTCTTCTTTCTGCTCTGTTCTGTTCTTTCTGCTTTCTTTATGTTCAGACAGAAGTACTTTGTCATATCGAACAGCCACACTCGAAGGTGGAGTGAAGAGCCAGCTGCCATATACAGGGGCGATATTGTTTAATATGGGGATAATGATGCACATTTTCAGACGGTCTCTCCTGGGAGAGACCCGTAATGTTTCACTCAGTTCACATTAAAAGTGACAGAAATAGTTGTGACAAGAATGAGAAAAGAGCGAGAAAGAGTTCAAACCCTGGCTCCTTTCTCACCTTCACCCAGCTGAACGATCATGGTGGAAAGCGGGGTTGCAGTTTGGAGGAAGCATACAACTGTGAGTGACACACAAAACAGAAAGTCGTTGGACTCTAATGGCTCTAATGTCAGACAGAAATTTTGTCCGGCATTAGAAATTTTGGATGGAAATGAAAATCAGGTTAATGTCAAAACCCGACATTGGCTAACTGACATTGTGATGTTTAGCAGACGTTTAGACCTCATCTCCTCTGCTCTCTCCTCCTGTTCTCTTTTCCTCTCTCCTGTCCCGGTCATAAAAAGGATGCAGTCAGCATACGCAGACAAAAATCTAACCAAATCTCCCATTTTTTGATGTGATGATTAGATCAGGAACACATCTTTTTTTAATCAGTTCATTTTATACATAAAGGAGACTTAACCATTCATTTCAACACACCAACCAATATCAGATTATACAAAAGTAAACCACCATGCACTGTTTCATCCCATAGGGGTTAAACAGTCATCAGTGCTCATGATTCCAGATGGACTGACAGTCACAGCAGCACTATTAGATGCCAGCTACAGGCTGATACTCCATGCAGCAGCAGATGTACATCAATCAGCATTGTAATGCTATTTATTACTTACTGCAGAGTAAACAGTGGATCCTGCACTCTCTCCATCTGATAACATCTATCTTCACAGCCTCATCCTTTGCTCTGTTGTGCTTGTTGCTCTTTCAAATTCTCTCTCTCTTTCCCTCTCTCGTATTTTATCCATGAACATTGTCGGTCTATTGTTGGCCCATCTTCACTGTGTTTTTCCACTCCATACCACTCCTTTGTTTTCTGTTAGTCTTTCCATCCCCAAAATCTTCATTCTTCTAGCTGTATCTCCTCTTCTCTCCTGGTCGTTGTTGTGTTGTGTGCAAATATATTCTATTTTTACTGGGGAGGAAGCATCAGGGTGTGGCGTCTTGACTTCAGTTGAGCGAATCAGTCAATCACTTTGTCATTATCAAGGCCACAAACCAGCTCTCTCTCAGATCATTGAGCCTCTCCTGACCCCACAGCTGCAGCTCCTGCCCGGGATGGTAAGGGCCACCTGTAAGATTGCCTTCAATGATGGAAGCATCACGGCATCAAGGAGCTTGAACACACTCAGAATGTCTGGGATGGCATCGGCCCCCTTCCTGCTCAAAAAGCTTTTCGCCACCAAGACCTCTTCTTGGACTAGTTGGATATTTCAGACGAAGGTTTCAGCGGCCGGGTGACATGCTTGGGTGCCAATCATGACCTCTCTCCCAACACTAGAAAAACAAGTCTCCAGCTCATCGGTCAGGGGTAGAAATGCCTCTGCTTGAGATGTTCTGAATCATTGAGCAGGTCTGAGCCTGACCCACATGACACCTCCACAACAAAGTCTTCCATCCTCTTCTGTGTCCTTCTCGAACCGAGAGAGGGCTCCTGGGTGTTGCTCTCCTCACATATTTGTCTTCTGTTCACTTCACCGGCTGACTGGACAGCACTTTTATAGTGTGCCGCCTGTGCGCTTTCTTTCTGGACAACTCTGTGAAACCCTTCAGTGATGCCAAGCAACTTTTTGAACACAACCAGCAGGTGGACCACAGGGAGTTTGGATCATTTTGAATGAAGACCTAGTGCTGTTGATGTTTTGATCGTCTGAAGGGATTTCATGACTGTAGCAAAATTCTTCAGCAGTGTATCAACAGAGCACAACTGACATTGACCATTGGGTGTCTGATATTTGTACAATCTCTCCCTGCTCAATGTGGAGCTCTTTCTGAATTGCAGCAAACTGGTTGTGGTTGACTAGACACTAAAAAATGCATAGAGGTGGTCAAGCAGATCAGACACAAGCACATTCAGGAATGGCATTGCAGGTGTGGCAAAGGACCAAGTTGAGGTCATGTGCATAGCAATGCACAGAGACAGTCTCTGGATATTTTTCTCTGAAACAAGCTTGCACCATTCGAACAGATCCACTCATCACTGCTGCACCATCATATGTTTGGGCCACAACTTTCAGGTCAGAAATGTTGTTGGACACAAGAACCTGCTCGACTGCATTTGTGATTACCTTTGCACCATAGCCACACATGGAAACCTCCTACCACACACATACAGCGAGTTGTTCTGTGTGCATGGCTTTGTTTACCATTACCGCGTACATCTTTTATTCCTTTATTTCTTGAATTATCTGCGCTGTGACCTCTGTGAACAACATCTGTATGTACATCATGTAGTATTGGCAAGACTTTTGTATTTCTGCAGGAAAGGGTCAAACCTTTGTAGCAGCTGCATACATTCAAGAAAGTTCCCTTGTTTGAGACTGTCATCCATTTCACTGTGGCCACAGAAAGAAATGCAGTTTGGGCAGAAAGGCAGTAACTGAAACAATGTGTCGGAGATACTCCCTTCTGTCACTTATCTCGGCTACACTGGAACAAAGGATCCACCTGCTGGAGTCTTCGTTGCCAAGGAAAAGAAGGATGCGTTTCTCTGCATCATTTGAAGGAGCCTTAGAAATGGGACAGTCACGCCGCTGTGACACAACCGGTCTACAAATGCCACCTCCAAAGGTTGTGAGACACAGCTAGTCGGCAGGAGCTACTTATTATTCAAGAAATAACTCAATTTTAATACAGTACTGCTAATTTAAATCTAACAGACAGCACAACACACCAAGTAGAAAATATTTCCCTTGGTATTTTTAAGTTGTGTTTTATTTCCTGAGCAGTAATTGTCACTCCAACAGTTACAGCGTTTGTATTCAAGGCTACACTAAAACATTTTAGTCTGTTTGCTGGCATTCGTAAGTAGACATTCCCAGTGTGAACAAACTCAGACAGTACATAGTGTGAAAATCATGTCATTTATATGTAGATAAAGTCCTTTAAATCCTGACCTTTTTGGCTTGTGTCCACCTAAGAATTAATCAATTTGTGGTCCCTCATCACACGTTAGAGCTTTAGTTGTAAGTCGTTCAAGCGAAAATGTGATTTTCCTCTTAAAGATTCTTTGGTTTTGCTTTGTATGATTTTCACAGACACATGGAGGTGAAAGTAAAATAATTTCTCCAACAAAATCCAAAATTAGACAATAGCAATTATAAATTCATGACTCACACTCGAGAGTCCAACCACTGCAAACTAACACAGTGGCCTGAGGCCTTTCACCAGATAAATTACAGTCTAATCCCAGTGATCATTAGGCTTCCCATCGCAGACATGGATCAATACACTGAACTGCAGTGTCATGGATCCATCACTGTTTAAAAGCACGCTTCAGTCTCTTTGAACTACTATTAACAACCACTTTTTATTCACCACAGGAGAAAATCACAAGGTTGCTGCAGTTTCAAGTGAGCGATGCGCCAGATGTCACACACACCTTTTCATTCACTGCTGCTGCAGCTGCTGCAGCTGTAAACACACGTTCATTGTAAACCATCGATTTAAATCTCAGGCACTCACTGCTGCACGTTTCACCGGGTACATGCTGTGCTTAGCTTTCCACCTCCCCTCATGCTGCATTCAAGGATGTGGGGATCATGCGAAAAAACGACCATCCTGTTTCAAATGACAGTGCATCATGGAGGAAAATGTTTAAATTATGAGATTTGCAGTTAATGGAGGTTTGTAGACAGGACTTTTAACCGTCTGGAGACAAGGTTGATCTTCTAAACTGTTCGTATTCCACAATCCTTTTTTTCTATCTTTTGTGTAAAGCTGCTAAAAACAGTTTGAGGTTGTAAAAATATTGTTTCATGTTTATACAAACACAAACAGCAGAAAATGGAGGAAATAAATCTATACAGTTACAGTCTATTTACATATGTATATATGATTTTTATTTTAATTTTTTCATTATAAATCTCACAGAAAATACTAATAATTGACTTTTTAAAACTTCTTTTAAAAAATAATGGCCTACAGATATGTATTAGATTAAGTTTGAAGCCCTACATCAACATTTTGTCTCTACATGACTATGTAAAAGTTATGTTAGTGTAAATACATGTTCATTGTATTCACCAAAGACAGACTCCAGAGGGTTGTAAGGAAACATCTTCAGTCAACATCTGTTTTATTTTGAAAGATTTGTCATTTCAACCACAACCCACATTGGAGTCAGATTTTAAAAGTGAACTGAAGCTGCAGGTTGTGTTTTCGTTTTTCAGTATTTACCGCTTGTCTGTTGTTATAAGCTCTGTGATTGGATGTTTCTTGCCGAAATGCACCATGGGAGTCTAGTCTACCTGAGCCTGATACTGCATTTACAAGTAGGCTAACTTGGACTGATGATTGAACAATGCGAGTCGTTACGTTGTCTATGGGAAAAACTTGCAACTCTATTACCTCTAATCTAAACCTAATTAACCGATCATCCAATACGATTACCGATAGCCATCTCAAGGTTTCCCATTCCTAAAACCAACCTACAAGTCTGATGAGCCAAGTACAGCTCCCCGTTCTGCCCTTTAATTTCACATGAGCAAGCTGAAGTGTGTGAACACCTACAGTTCCTGAAGGCATCATCGTCGCAGAGGAGCGCACCGCCGCTCTGCGCTCTGATTGGACGTTAGAGGCGGTGGGCGGGTCCGCCGGCGGAGTGCGGAGACAATAGACAGCGGCTCTGAGGCGACTGAGCGGCGGACAGTCTGTGACGGACAGCGGCGGTGTGGACGGCGGAGGTCCCTGCCGAGGTGTCAGTGTCAGGCTCGGTGTTTCTCTGCACCGCTGAGGATTAAACCAACAACACACTTCAAAGATCTGCGACGTCTCCTCAGCTCGTTCAAGACTCAGGTGTTGTCTGGATGGACTGATATTGCATGCAGCGCATTTTCAAAGGTAAGATCAGGCTGGTGTTTTATTCCAGCTAAACCAATTAACTGCTAATTAAAATCTGGTTTATGTGTCCAGATGTGTTTTTATACATTTCCCCTCAGATTGTGTTTGAATTGTGTATTTTTTGTGTATTTGTGATGCTGTGTTGCAGAGCATCACGCTAGTCTACTGTTGTGTTTAAAGCCATGAGGCTTTACACTGTTAATTATCCTCATTCAAACTCATGTTTGTTTTTTTAATTGCAGCTGTAAATCATTTTAAATTCTCACACACAATTAAAAAAAAAAGTTGCACCATGTGACTTGACTGAGCAGAACAATAGAGCTGCTTTGAAGCTATTGTGTCCCAGCTACACATATATAACCCGTCAATCTCTATTTCTGTTATTGGCATTTGTAATTATATTGATCACACGTTTCTGCATTTGAACACATTTTGCACAAACACCCTCATGTGCACACACACTCCTGCACTGCCTGACTTCACATGTGCAGCAGTTGTAATGGATGTAAAGCAGGCTTTGTGTCTGCAGAGCTGATTCACACTTCATGTCTTTGTGTTGCAGTTTGTGGCTCTGAGGCTGTAAACATTGTTACTGGCAATGACCTCAGCTCAGATACAGGATGATCAGTTATAGATACTTGAATTCAGCCTTCATTTTTTTTATTAATGTGAATACATACATCATGTGGGAAATGGCACAAAAAAGGCATCTGGAGTCTCAAATTGATCTGCAGAGCTCCTACTATCAGCTGTTTGGAGCTGAAGCGATTAGTCGATTTATTGATTTGTCATTGACAGAAAAGTAATTGGTATAATCAGTTTGTTGTTTCGGTCATTTCTCAAGCATTGACTGAATTTTGTGTAAACTGAATACGTTTCCGTTTTGGAGCCACCAATAGCAGATTCTCTCATTTGAGAAGCTGAAACTAAAGAATATTCAGAGTATTTTTTAAATTTTTTTTTGAAAAACGGCTGCAGCAATTAGTTGCTTTACAGAAAGATAATCAATAACCATATTGATTATCTGTTAGTAGTTTCTAGTAATTTTTTTTAAGGTAAAAATTGTGGAAAGATTGCCAAAAATGATCTGGTTTCAGTTTTGTAAATGAAAAGATTGTGTTTTTCATCGTCATGTTCACTATTAACTGAAAATCTGTCGCTTTTGGACATTTGTTTGGAAAAAATGAGACATTTGAAGACGTCACTTGACGACCAACAAATGGTGGCGTCTTCATTTTGCCTGTTTTGTCCAATGAACAGTTGAAACCCCAAAGACTTTCATTTTACTGTCAAAAAGCAGAAAGTTTTCTGATTTGAGCTTCTTAAATGAGATGATTTGATTTTGGTTTTAATTGTTGCAATTCACTGTAAACTGAATATCTTTGGGTTTTGGACATTTATCTTGCGTCGCCTTCAGCTCTGGGAATTTTTGATGGGTGTTTTTTTCACTATTTTCTCACACAATTAGTTGATTAATCAACAAAACAATCAGCAGTTCCAGCAACAATGAAAATAAGTTGCAGCCCTGTTTATTTGGGACATAAAGCCTTGTCTTCTAGTATGATATCAGTAGCCATGAGTCAGCCGGGGACGGTGTTTTCTAACAGCTAATGAGACTCACATTAGATTCTTAACGTATCTGATGAAATATGGCAGCGACAGTTTCACATGGCAGAACTGAGAAGCCTGTTTTGTGTGTTTCTGTCAGAAATTTAGGAGCTAGTGCTTCAAAATTAAGTGTTTCAAGAGGCACATTTGCGAACAAAAGACATTTGAAGACATCACTTTTGGTTCTGAGAAGTTTGTGTTTGCTTTTTTTTTTTTTTTTTGAGAGTAAGATTAATTGATTCATCAGTGGATTAATGGATGGTGAAAATAGTCATTAGTCACAGCCCTACAGCTGACCAAACCAAGATGTCTGTCTGGTTTTCTGGCTGCACTGATGCTCATGTAAACACAGCAGACAGAGGAAAGAGAGTGCCAGAAGAAGAAAGAGGGGCAGAGATTAAAGCAGACAAAAGGGAGTAACGTTACCAACTGTAGTCTGGGGTTCACAGCAGCAGAAATGGGTTGCCATTACAGCAGTGGCCCAGTGATTTGCCGCTGAGCGTGCGGGCACAAAGCCCCAGTGTTTGAAGATGCTGTAGGCCGAGCCAGTTAAAGCAAGCCCGCTTTGATGTGCTCCACAGCTCCATGAGCTCTGTGGGAGCCGACCACTGGGCCCCGCCGGAGGACCGAGACTCGGGCCGCCGCACAGGGAGACAGGTCCATACACGCACATGCAGTGTGAGTGTGAAGGCCTGAGCTTTTACTTCTACAAACATTTTAGGAGGAAAGAGCTGCTTGTGGGGCAGAAATAATCTGTGTTTCTCTATGGGCACTGTCAGAATAACATTTCACAGCACATGTTAGCTCACTGGCTCTGACGTGAATAGGTAAGAATGACAAAGGATGGAGCTAACAGGCCCACAAAGACTGGTGCAGGCGAGGAAGCCTGTCCACTTTCCATCCACTGGACTGGTTTCTGTTTGATTGGACCGGTAAAGATGGTTTGATTCAGCTTGTGACCGTTTGTGCTGCAGATAGATTACAGTGAAACACCCCCCCCCCCCCCTTCCCGCTCTGATGATGGAGGCCGAGAGTTCACTGAGTTCAGCAGGCTCTGCTGGCACACACCAACTGCTAACTGATGACCGACAAAACCAAATGACATTTCAGTTCATTACCACTACAGTGAAACTTGGAGCCATTTTATAGCAGTGTCTGTTTATGTTTTTCAAATATGTGAATGTCCTTGTAAAATTCAGCAGCATTTTGTTTGTGCATGATTACGTGATACGCGAAGATAAGAGCAGAGGGGAAGCCCAGGGTTGCAGTTATTTTCATTATCAGCTATTCTTCTGAGTATTGTTCTATTAATCATTCGTCTAAAAAAAAAAATATTGAGAACATGCTCATAAACTCACAAGCTCCCAGAGACAAAGGTCATATCTTAAAATGTGTTGTTGTTTTTTTTATTGTTTGAGCTTTATTCTGACCAGCCAACAGTGCTAAACCCAAGATATTCAGCTTCAATTGAATATGACAAAGAAAAGCATAAAATCCTCACATTCAAGAAGCTGAAACTACAGACTGTTTGGCATCACGGTGAAACGTTAATCGTTTAATAGTTGCTGATTATTTTTCTGTCGAAGGACTAATCGTTTCAGCTCTAGTGAAGCCTAAAATATTCCACTGTGTTTTACAATGCTGTTTGTTTCTATTTAAGCACAATACAAACTCCACTGTCCTGGCAGGTCAACAGTTCAGGTAATTAAACAACCTGCCAGACTGGCACAACTCAGAATCCAGTCCTGTTGAATCGCTGACTTTGACTTGCCTCTAATTTTATACTGGAGCAACATTAACTACCGATTAATTTCATTTTCAATTTATTGTAGAAGAAAATATTACAGAATATCTTTGCTTTTCTGTTGGAAATGATGCAGCACGGTGTTAGGATTTCTTCTGCAGCTCAGACTCTGATGGGATGTGAGCAGAGGAGATGACAGGTCTTCATTTTAATACCGAGCTGCTGATCCTCCACCTAATAACAGAGTGAGACATGCACAGTCAGAGTTTGGAAGTCGAACAGCTCTGATTTCCTTCGTCTTCTCGTCATGTTGTGGACTCGCATCCAGTCCATCCTACTCTGCTGGTTTCAGACAGCGTTGTGCCGGAGGATGCAGATGTTGCAGGATGGCGTGAGCTACATTTATACTCATCCAGCCACACTTAACAATGCATGAATGGCTTCACAGGCATTAGTCTGTTCTACCAGTAAGCTGTTTGGCTTGTTAGCTCTGGACCTTTTTATGTTTGCATTAACACAGAAAGTCTTTCTAAGTCAAGGCTAAGGGTATCAAGGGTATCAGTTTTTGCCTCTGATAAAGATACAACAAATGAACAAGTCAAAACATGGATTGTGAATGTTGCTGAGAATATTATCACCCTCACTGAGGACTTTATGTTGTCACTACTCAGTTTGCTTGTTTGTGTGTTAGCAGGATATCTCAAAAAAATATGTTTCTATATTTAATAAAAGTTGTGAGAAGGTCAGGCTATTTGCCAAAGCTAAGTGATAAGTCAATATTGTGAGACATTTTTCTGTCTATCCCATCATTGTCTTAATTAGTAGGTGTCTATCATTCAGAGAGACTACAGGTTTTCAGGTATTTGGTCGTAAAGCTAAATACTGGACGTTGCGTTATGATCAGTGTAGCCCGAATACGTGTACCAGATCTTAAGGCAGTCCATCCAATAGTTTTTAAAACATGTCAGTAAAAAACACAGATGTTCACTTCATGGTGGCACTAAAGGAAGTCGGGGGATAAGCGTTCATCCTCTGAAGATCATAGATGTCTGTACTGAATTTCATGACAATCCATTGAGTAGTTGTTAAGAGTTCAGTCTGGACCCAGTGGTAGAGCCATTGCCTAAAAACATGCTCTACAGTCCAAATATGGTAACAGGTATAAACAAAATACAACTAGTTAAAAATTTAAATAGCTCCTCTCTTTTTTTTTTTTTTTTTTTTTTTTTTTTTTTTTTTTATGTTCTATTGCATAAATTATTCTTTAAGTCTAATTTAACAAGATAAAAGTTTACCTAGTATTTCTTCTCTCCTCTTTCTGGAACCTTCGGAGCTCTAAAGACTTTTGTTGGGAGCCAAATACGGCTTAAGATGGGAGCACTTGTTAAGTATTTTTCAGTTGGGTGACATATTGATTTAACATTACAAATGATTAATTGGGTGCTGATGTTTTACAAGTCGATGTTGGCCTGAACACAAATGAGGTGGCAGAAGCAGTTTTTTTTTTCCTGCACCGTTAAGTGTGTGTGTGTGTGTGTGTGTGTGTGTGTGTGTGTGTGTGGTTTCATGTTTGCCAAGCAACACAGAGACCGTTACTCAGCACTTTTGTCGGGTTTGTCATGTTTATTACCAGTCGCCTGTAGTGTTAATATGTGGTATACGTGTTCAGGTGTCCACTGATGTTTTGGCAGCTTCTCTGTTGCTTTGTGTGATTGTTTGGTCCAGCGAACAGCAGAGAGTCTGTGGATCTGAGGGAACAGGAGCATGTATTGGCAGCATATCAGCGGTGATCTGGTGCCATGAATAGACTGATGAACATGTTGTATGATCTTAAAATCTGTCCTAAAACTAACTGGTGTTAACTGCAGGGGCTTTAGAACAGGAACAGTCTGATCTGTGTTCTTTGTTCCAGTTAAAGCTCTTGCAGCATTATTCTGCACAAGCCGCAATTGATTTGCTGCCTTTCTGGAGATACCTGAGAGCATTGCATTGCGGTACTTTAAATAAAAGCTTGCACTGGCTTTTCTGTGAAGGGAAGAGAGAAATGTACTGACCTTTTTCGTTCTGTTCAATTTCTGTGGCTCGAAAATAAGACCAGTCAGTCACAAATACATTTCTTGCCAACTATTTATTTATTTATATTTTTTTTTTTGTTGTTGTTGTCTTTTTCTGAATCCCATAACTTTGCTTGTGAGTTGTACTATACATGTATTGTACAATAGTACTATTAAAAAGTGTTTCATTCAATTTAAAACAGTTTGAGTTTATGTCTTTATGTTCACAGGTTTTCAACACGGTAAATATCTGTGTATGTGTGGGTAAAGGAAAGTGTCAGTATTCCAGTGTTTATAAAGAAACACATTGACGGGATGTTCTGAGCCTTAGTAATGTCAAAACAACATTGATCATGCAACATGGAAAAGAGGAAATATTAATGGATTGTGCCACTGCTATTACTTTTGTCTCACTTTGGACTTTCAGTTCCCATAATGCTTTGCGGATTTGGAACAGGAATTATAATGGAATAGATTCAGTGACACTGAGAGCCACACCTTGAGCCCCAGTGTTTGTTTGTTTTTTTTAACCTTTATTTGTTTATACAGTGGCAAACTGGCCACCATTTAAAAATGTAATGATTCTCAGGCAAGTTCTGCAGTTATAAGGAGTGTCTTTTTATGATTTCTAAGCTGATTTATGGATGTTCATTCATGATGGACATCAGAGATAATGATATCATCTAGAAGTGTAAATCACACTGAATCTAAAAATGTGTGTGTCAGATTTGACTGATTTGACTATGCATCAGGAGGAAGGAGATGCCTTTTACAAGGCCAGTGAAGAGGGCTCAGACAGGATCATCAGCTATATAGAATTTGGAGTCATCAGCATAGTGGTGAAAATCAGTAGCAAATGATGACCCTTTTGTAGTAAAAAAATAATGTCTGAGAAGTAGCGGACCCAGAGTTGAGCAGTGTGGTACTCCATGTGGAAAGGTACACAGAACAGCTCTACTTGAGGATTACTAACTTTTTACCCTCTAGGGTTTCCAGTCTCTGTGAGTGTATGCATATGTGTAAGGCTTTATAGTTGGGAAAGAGAAACTGAGTGTGAAATTTAGCATGAAATGGTTTCTATCACATGCATACAAGATTACAATGGTTGAGTCAGTGTAACATACAGTAGACTGAGGAGCAAGGGAACAAGAAACGAACCTTGTGGTACTCCACATGGGAAGTTCCTTTTTTCTTGACACAAGGAGCCGCACTTTGATCGAGGGAACGGTGCTACCTGTTATAGCCTGACCAGTACAGGACAAAATTAGGCAGTCATTTTATTTTCAAATACGCATAACATAATACATACTAAGTGGACCATTTTACAGCATAAAAATCAAGTGTTTAGACAATCCATAAGAAGCGTGTAGTACAAGGAGCAGTTGACAACATTAAGTAAATTAGCCAGTCGTCATGGCAGGCACGACAACTTGCCGCTGTTGCTGCCTGAGGATGGATAAATGGTCATTAACACTTTGTGAGCTTGTCGCCTCTGTGCTAGCGCTGCTTCCCATCAGCAGGTATTCCCACAGTTAGACTGTACCTTCACCTCCACTCCTGTGTGGTGTAATAGGTAGGTAACATTAGCAGGGAGGTACAGAAGTGGAGAAGAGCAGCAATGGCGCAAGGCAGATTGGCTGCGTTCCAGCTGTGCTTTGATTACACATGAGCGTTTCACTGAGAAGAAAGACAGCAGGGCGGTCTCATCGCACTTATCCGGGAGGCAAACGGGGCTTGGCGCTCCTTGAGGCCCTCTGGGGAACAGGCATGGCACCGATACCCAGAGAAGGAGCACTGGGGTTGCTGGGAGCTTCAGCGAATATAAGATGCTTCTAATTAGTGCTGGTTGTGACTTCTTTCATCTCCAGGCTCTTTGACATGACGGCAGTGTGAGAGCACATATGAGCGTATACTTATGCTCAGGAGAGAAGTGTGACACTATGCATACTCCATGCATACATGTCAAGGTTTTCATGGTTAAGTGAAGCCAAGAATAAAACAAGGCAACAGTAAATACAGTGTTAAGCCTTCAGTCAGTCATTCAACAAAAGCTGTCTTACAAGAGAAAATATTAATAAATGTAAGTTTCCATTTGAGACAAACAGCTGGTGGCGCTACTTCTCCAATCAGATGCCATTAAACTTTCCAGAGGATGAAGGTGCAATGAGATGGGAACACGATTAAAAAACGCACTTTATGATTAATTAGCTTGGCAACGATGTCAGCAGGATTACGCAAAAAGTACAGCACCGAACTTGGTGAAGGGATGGGGCGTGGGCCAGGGAAGAACCGAGAAAAGTTTGATGCGCAATCCAGTTAAAGAGGACATGAGAGATTGATATTTTCGTCATTTGCTCAGCAAATAATGTTTGGAACTTTGAAAATTAGACATATTAATGGTTGTTCAATTTATAAAATATATGTACATACGAAGTAAATCATATATGTATATACAGTATGTCCTCTATATATATATATATAAAAATGACATGCATTACTGTTAGAAATTGAAACAATACCATATATTGACATATAGGTCTAGCTAATAGAAACATGTATTTTAGTATATCTGTTTATATTATAGGTTTATATCATAGACATACAGTATGTTACATAAATGTAATTACTGACTTTTCAGACCCTTGTAGTCTTAATAGACTGTGTTTCAGTCACCATTTCATACTTGTTCTGTTGTCTGACAGCAGAAATAGAAATACATAATAAACTAGAACAGCTTATTGGGAATTCAACTGTATTAAAATTCTGTTTATGTGAGCACAGAGAGTAGGAGAGAAGCAAATGCATAAAGGGCTGGAAGCAGATGACACTAGGCTGAATGTACTGACCTGATCCAGCCAATTGCCAGCATTTCCCAAATTAAAATACACAAAACAGGTGTATGGAATCACACTTACTGTTTATCAGAAGATTTTCAAAGCTTCAAATGTAGCACAATGCCTTGTTACAGTTTGTGCTACATGCATGGGGACATGGAAGTTGTGTGAAAATGAGGTTTAAATCAATCTGTTCCTTTTTTTTTTTTTTTAGAAGAGTATTGTTATGAGCTCTACATGTGACACATGAACAAAAAAACAAGTCACAAAGTGCAGCTCTCCAACCTGTCAGTGTTATTTGAAAATGCTGAATTCAGAGACGAGATGCCTCAGTCTGGTTTTCATTTTTCAAAGCCCATTTTCATTTATTGTGTTGGTAATGTGGACACTTTTGACTGTGATGCGCGGCCGTGCAGAAAAACTGGAAAGAACAGTTTATTAAAAATCTAATCACAAAACAAAAATATAAAAAGAAGAGACTGTTTGTTCATCTGTGAACAGCAGGTACTTTTTCTCACTGGCTTTCTCATCCAGTGTGTTTTATTGACCTTGTCAAGGGGATGCTGAGTGGACCGGTGATAGACAGCCACTTGGCTCCTTTGGGTTCAGCTGACTCCTCATTTTTATCTGCTTTTGTACTTTTCTGCTCAGCACATACTGTTTGTGTCCTGAGCCGTTTTTATCCACCACTGTCACTGCATGAAAGCCCGGTTTTCTTTGAGTTTCAGCTATTTGTAAATGTATTTTCAGTATGTTCAAATTTCCTAATGAGGTTTTAAAGCGATGTATTGATCCGAATGTTTTGATCCAGAGGTTTCAGTCTTTGGTTGATTGGTGGTTACAAGAACTTGTCGAGCAGCTGCTTTGTCAGAAGAGCGACTAGTGTATCTGGATCGAATTTTTGATGAATGATCGCAGTCAGCATTAACCTCAGTGACAGTGTGTTTCCTGTATTGCTTCACAATAAAAACCACCCTGTGCTTCACCAGCCTCAATGCTTTTAATGTGAAGCAGCAGTAAGACATTTTCTGTTTAGATTAACCGCAACTTAGTACAATTTGTTGTATCGCCAACATACTCGAAGGCGTGCTCAACTGCACAAGATGACAAGATGTAATCGTAGTCAGCGAACATGTAAAAATACCTGCAAAGAGGCAGGAGCACATTGGCAGTTATAAAGCATCAAACGAACTTTAGTAATCCTGTTATTTGGCTCTATACTATTATATAATCAGGGCCAGGGATGCTCTTTTTGATTTTTATTCTTCTCATTTTTATTTTTCTTGTTGCAAAGTTGGCAGTCTCTGTGCTTTTAATGTGAAGCAGCATGAGAAGGAAATATTTAGTTGGCAATAACTTAATCCATACAGTGTGAATGTAAACACATTCAGTGGTCATTATAGATAAAAGTGCAAACAGATAATGATTTAATTTCAAGAAATCCCAAGGACTGGAGCTTTTAAAATGATAATCATGTGTTACATTTCAATAGTAGAAGTACAGAGGTTTAGAAAACGCTGCCGAACTCATTACTTGAAAATTGTAGACTGAGGATACTGTATATCAGCTGATATTAGCTTATTGTAGATGTGTCATATTGGTGTATCTGTCAGTGCAAAAAACTAATTTTGAGGTAATCTGATAACAGCATCACTTTTACATATGTTGTCAACCAGTGAAAAGTAAAAATAATAAAGTAAAAATGTTTTCAGCTGCAAAATTTCGGTTTTATATCAGTCACGAAAAAGTATCACAAACCGAGAACGTTAAGATGTCAAAATCTACTAGCACCAGTTATTCACAGATATTTTGAAAACACTGACAAACATTTCCTGTAGCTGCTTCACAATAAAAGCCACCCCGTGTTTCCCCAGCCTTAATGCTTTTTATGTGCAAACCATAAACGGTTTGATTTGAAGAAAATCATGGGTATCATAGCTTTAAACAATAATGACAAATAAAACTAAAGTACAGAAGTTTAGAAAACATCAACAGACACTTTCCTGTGAAAACTACAAAAGAGATTGATAAACCAACTGAAATATCAGTATCAGCCTTAAGTATCTGTATACACGTAATTAGTGAATGAAAATACAATGAATGGCCACAAAAGGAATCAAAAGCAAGGTCTGATTTCATAAAGATCTTAAATGTAATTATTGTATTAATTAATTTTTTTTTTTGGATTTATGAGTAACACAAAGGGCAGATTTACTGTGACTGCACTTCTTTCTAGTGGAACATACTGTATATTTTGTTTGGTGTCACTGGTTTCACATGTCTTTCTTGAGTTTTGTGTACACATTTTCCCATCATGCACACCCACACTGCAGACAGGAGCCGTCTCCGAGGCGGGCACAGATGGACCCGATGCATGAGACAGGATGTGGCTAGCATCCTGTCTCATTCCACACTTTCTCATCCCTGTTAACGAGAGATGGTACAATTCTGCTGCGCCATCAGGGCTGCAAAGCCTCTCCAGACAGTCGGAGATGTCAGCTGCCGTGGGTGATGAGTGATGGACGAGTGTTGTTTGGCTTCTTTTTGGTAGCAGGGGGAGAAGGAAGGTGAGACAGATTTGCTGAGAATGGGAGGCAGCAGGCGCGACAGAGTAGAAACACATCAAGTCAGAAGGAGGATCATTAATCGGGAGGATCGTTAATCAGCTGCGGACGATCAGATCCACAAATAGCAATACTTTCCTCCTCCTCACATCCAGTTAAACGCTCTGATGATATGTCATTGACTTAGCTTCACTCACACCTTCAGGAGGGGCAGGTTTGAGTCTTCTAGGTCTGCAGCTAATTATTTTCCTTGTTTACCAGTTTTTAGATTAATCGCTCAATTGTTTACAGTCAACAAAACATCAAAAATGGTGAAAAAATGCTTCTCACAATTTTCCCAGAGATACTGAATCTGAGAATGTCAATCAATAGACTAATAGTCTCCATTCTCTTTGATTTGCATGTCTTTGAGCTGTTGCCGCACAGAGTCCAGGCTGTTGCTGTGCAGCCGCTTGTGGAGGACGTTACCTAACTTATAATAATGATACCGTCTACAGCAAGAAAAAGTATTCAAGATCTTTTAAAACCTTCCAAGTCGTCTTTTTGAGGGAACTAAATTCACTGCTTTTTAAGACTTTTCAATACCTGCAGAAACCCCGATTGCTAAAATCTGTTTGTGACATTAACTCATTATTTTATAGCAGTTCATGTATTTATTTGTTTTAATTTTGTTATTATTATTATTATTATTATCATATGTTTAAGACTAAAATAAATATCAATATTCGAGCCCAGGTACAACCTAACAGAGCTACTAGCGTGGCTGTAGACTCCAGTTCTTGTCGGGAAGACTGGTTGCCCCAGAAAAAAACCAACACGAGCCACACCTTTTCCCTGTCTTTGTCCTGGAGCCCTGCACATACAAAACAAAGCTTATATAACAGCTCATTTGGCCTGGACTCACAACATTCCCATTTACCATTCCTATATGTTTATGTACAATAACAATAGGTGTGCTTTCTATAGAGTGGGAGTGGAGTGGGAAGGGGGACGTGGGTGGATACTGTTCCACATCGTGAACCTTGCTTTCCTTCCTGCTCTACAGGAACATCTGTCTCCAGACCAGCCCTCGACCCCGGCCCCTCCCGTCCTGCCACAAGAATGAACTCCTCAACCCATGGCTCCCGTGCCTCTATCGACATCCTGGAGGAGCTCCAGCTGATCGCGGCACAGAACCTGGAAAAGCTGGACATCAACAAATACTATGAGGTCGTCCGGGAACTGGGCAAGGGCACCTACGGGAAAGTTGACCTGGTCATCCACAAAATCAGAGGTAATAACTAGTGCTGCAACTAACGATTGTATTTCCCTTAATCTGCTGATTATTTTTTCAATCAGTGGATTATTTATTTAGCAGTAACCCAAGTTAACATATTCCAATTTTGACCAATATTGAATAATATGATCAATGATCAAAAACCGAAAAATGTGGAGTTTACATCAGAGAAAATCAGGAACCTAGCAAATATGCACAGGCTGGAAAAAGTCAGTTAATTCAAATTAATTTTCTGTCAATCAATAAATCCACTAATCATTTCAGAGCACTGATTGGTTTCTAGGTGCCCTGACAAGTAATGATCCTGCCATGTATGGTAGATGTCAGCAGGGACCCAACAACAAATTGTTGCCCCAGGGTCCCGAGGAGTTTAATCTGGCCATGCTTCTGTTTAAAGTCATCGACCTGTTGCTTAAAATTTCAAAATAATACATGTGTATTTTTACATTATGAATCCAAGACTTTGACTTGTAATGTCCGTTATTTCTATTTTACTTGAAGTAAATGATCTGATTTCTTGGGGTTTTGATATTTTAATCCAAAAGATGGGGAAAGGAAAGCACAGGACCCAACAACGGTGAGCCCATCTTTCTTTGGATGGAGCGGGACACAATTTGTTTCAAACACCACTTGCGGGTGAAAACGATTCCCCCAGACTCAGGTTGCACTTGGAGAAAATGGGATGTTGTTCACTTTTGTGTCCCTGCTTTGAACTTCAGAGTGACGAGGTGGAGTCGTTTTACATAACAGTCATTCAGAGTGCGGCTTTAAAACGCTTCCATTTCACAGCAACAGCAGCATCTACTGAGAGAATCACAAATAATGGTGGTTTGTTTTCTCTTTCCATTGCTCAAACATATAATCGGCGCACAGGTAAAGCGCTCGTATTCAGCTCTGAAGTGTTTACTTTTAGAAATTAATCCTGAAAGCCAAATCTGAGGTAGTGTGCAATGCCTTTTCATGAGGTGATGCATCACAGATCGGGATCCAGACGGCCTAAATTCACTATTTAACAAACACACATTGTGTTCAACCTTTTGACATTAAAAGCCAAAATGTTGACCATCTGCTCGGAGCCTCTTAATAATCTCTTTTATGGAGCACAAAGCCTTTTTAGAGTGGCTGCACTCTATGATTGTGACCTTTTCTGGCCACTAAAATGTGCAGTTGAGGGATGTATGAGAAAGCACGTGTACCTGCTGTTTCATGATGTGCCGGTGTGTCACCGACATCTTTTCAGAAGCATCAGAGGACCAGTGTGGCTTTAACCGTCTGCCCTCAAATTTCTAATGCAGCTCCGTGTAAATGTCAAGTTAACCGTGGAAATAAATGGGCTGAAGGCAAAGTCATTTCCACCCTTTTGAATCATAATTGTGTGCAAATGCATTTTAGCGAAGCAGGAAACTCTGGGCTAAATCAGAATGATGGTAACTGTTAAGTAATGGCCAGAGGCGCCTTATTGACACGCTTAATATTTATTTTTGGAAAGAAGTAGGTATGTCCTACTGCTTAACAAAACCTTTTAATATTGATTATCTGCCAATCAAATCCAGTTCAATATGTTTTATTTTTTCCTTCATATCACAGCTGCACAGAATGAGGCTACAGAAACGTGTCATGAAAATACAGTAGTAGTATGCCAGTAAGCTGCTGAACAGCTCTGCTCTAAATAGATTCTGCATGGTTTCCTGTAGTAAGAAGCTGGAACCAGAAAATGTTTTACTTTTTTATTATCTTGCTTAAGAAAAACCATCTGAAAGCACTAATTGATTATCATAATAGCTTCAGATTATTTTTACATTGATCTACCAAATCTTCTCAGGTTGCAAATTTCTTTGTTTTGTCCAAAGTCCAAAGTCTTAACATATTCAGTTTTGCTCTGGTGGTGCGGTGTTGATTTCAAATACTACAACACACTAAACAAAATATTACAGGAAAACTTAAAAAAATCCGGAGAATCAGCCGGTTTTCTTTTCTTCTTCTGCGGTTTCATTGTCTGTCATTCTAACCTGAACATCTTCAGGTCATGTCATCCTGGGCTCTGGGAAGTTGTAATGGGTATTTTTCTTACACGTTTGGTTGTAAACAGCTGCCTGCTTAAAACCTCTGTCATTGTTTTGAAATGTTTTGGCTCCATATTCACCATAATGTGAACCATCTTTTTGTCCATTTTGTTTACCGTGTTTAAACAGTTGACTGAACAAAATATGCTGTTTTTTTAAAAGTTTTATTTAATTTTAGTTTCTGCCCCAGGACACTCACAGTTGTAGCTTCACAAAAATCAGCTGAGTTTCCCTGAACAGATGGTGTTTATTTCTGCATTTTAGCCAGCAGGTTAACTTAACAAAGCAACTAATATTCCATGTAAACATGAAACTACTGTAGCGCAAGGGACACAAGCCGCTATTTGTTGGCTTCTGTGTGAATCAGATGTGTTTGCAGCAAGTTGCCTGGCCAGGAATGTACTTATTTACTCAGTGTCTGTGCTGCAGTCCAGCTTCACTCGTCGTCAGACTTGTTTACACACGTTTTGGCAGTTCACACATTAATGTTGCTGCCTGTGCATGGAGTCAAAGTCCGATACTTCATGTTTCATTAGTTACTCTTATGAAATAAAGTTTCTAGGAGGCCTGAGGAGTAGCTTCATTTAGTGGGTGTTGTAACCAGTCCAATGTGTACACTGCAAACCGGAACTGCTAATACCAAATTCAGCTACTTTTAATGGTGCCAGTTTGCCACAGCTAACTCACTGAATTCATGCCAACATTTACAAGATTATAACATCATACATCTCTGAAAGTATTTTGGTGATTGTAGGAAGAAACATAGAGCATGATAGAAGTAAGAAAGAACATTTTTGGATGTCCCGTCAACATGGGGGAAACTCTTCTTGTATTGTGTCTTTAAGAACAAACCCTGAGCCCCCTCTCGACCTTTCCCTAAAGAGGCTGCGCGCTGTAAAAATGCACGCAGCACTTTGCAGAGCTGATCCGGTGGTATTGGAGAAGTGTCCCCTCTCATCTCTGCTGACACACTGACTGTTGGTGCAGGGAGAGGCAGACGTGGCAGCTCTCCAGGTTTATTGTCTGGGGTATTTCTTGCGGCTTTCAGATTAGTCCTGGTAATTTCTCTTCACTCTTGTTCTGGGCACCAAGTGGCCGCTGAGGGGGAGATGAGGCGAGTCGAGCCTCCGAACCATGTCCTCACAAATTGCCTTTCTGTGTTCCCTCCAGATGACTAAAAGTGTTTTTGTGCATCCTCTTCATTATTATATAAAGTGAAATGATTTACTTCAGGGTAGAATGAGACTCATGTCTTGTCTTTGGCTTTCTAATCTTATTACTGGCTCTATATGAGGACATGCTTGCAGCTGTAAACATCACTTTACTGCAAAATCCCTGCCATGAAAGCAGATCAACATCCTGGTCACTCTGTGGGAACATGACTTGTCTGGCAGATTTTAAATACTCACAATATAAATGTACGGGTGAAAAAACCATCAGGATTTAATTCAGTGACGTCGGAGAGCTTAATTATTCATGAAATTTGAAATGATTTTAATTAAGTTTCTTGCATGCAGTTAGGCGGCTGTGAAATAAGTCCCCAAACACTTTAATAGGGTGGAAAAGAACAAGAAGTGAGGAAAGAGATTGGAAGTTATGTAACTGTTCTCTGCCCTCGTTTTTCAGGCACAAAAATGGCCCTGAAGTTTTTGAGGAAGAAGACCACCAAGCTGAAGAGCTTCCTGCGAGAGTACAGCATCTCCCTCTACCTGTCACCCTGTCCGTTCATCATCAACATGTATGGCATCGCCTTCGAAACGGACGAGTACTACATCTTCGCTCAGGAGTACGCTCTGGCCGGAGACTTGTTTGACATCATCCCTCCACAGGTGAGATGAGCTGAGACACAGATCTGTAGAAGAGTCTGGGTTGTAAGCATATAGTACACAAGACACCATTAGGGCCGAGGTTATACTGGGAGAGAAGTGGTTCGTAAGACGCATTGTCCAACCACGAACAAGGAGCCAATTGTGACGTCCCTCAAATGAATACATGAAACAAACAGAAATGTCAGCTCATGATCTTCTAATTACAGCATCTTGTTGCACATTCTCTTATGCAACGGTTAAATGTCATCCAACTGGAGAATTTGAACCAACTCTGAATCTATGCAGCCATCGGTTCTGATGGAGTTCACACTGCGGTGGCACCTCGCTTGTAAACCTGCATATAACACTGTAATATGTGTAAAGGATTTCACTGTTTATGTGATTTTGCAGAGGCTTCGGATAAAGATGGCATTAACATATTGCTTCAGCCTCCACAGCATTGATGTCAAAGTGCTTTGAAAGACAAACTCAATGATTTCTATTATTGCAATCAGAAGGAATAAATCATTTAATAATATTACAGAAACCTCATATCTTAGGTCGTAAGTCAAGATAGGAGGAGTATAATAAAATAAATAAATAAATTTGGTATGACAGAAGCAAATTTTATCTAACTTTAGGAATCCTTTAGGAATCTTATGTTACTTCATCCTATCTTATCTCAGGTTAGGAAATCCTAAATACTCAATCCAACATCGGTAATAAACTTTTATATCTGTTACTTAAGTTTAAATTTTGTCACCAGTTCGAGAGGATCTCCTGGACATTTCCAAGCACTTACAAGGTGAAACACATTACAATGTTAAACATGAGTTTACAAGTGAAGCAGTAATGATGGCTTGTCTGTCACCCACAACCCAGACACATATACACTTTAAAAAGATGAGCTGCGAACTACTGTTACGTTACATTTCCATACATATTTCTGTAAATATTATATACTCTTTCTTTTATTTTACATTGGAATAGGTAGAGTTCATTTTAACAAAATGATTATCTCTGAATCCCCCAAATATCGGAAAGTATTTTTCAACTCATTTCCAGAGAAGCGACAGATGCATATGCCATGTCCCTGTGGATTACACATTGGCATCCAGTGCTGTTTACTGCTGTTATTTTTTGTGCCTGACATTTAGTTGTCAGCTCTGTGGAGAGTCATCACTCCTGGTGCCAAAACACAAAAATCCACTCAACTTTTACTGTGAAGAATCACTAACATAAAAGAGCAGTGAAGGACTGAGTAGGCTTTTTGACCTGGCTCCTTATGTTATGACTGATCAGGTGTTTTGGGAATGAGAGAGTGTAAGGATCTGTTCATTTTGAGCAAAACTTAACGCTGAATTCAGTTCATTTGAATCAAATCCTTGCGACCAGAGGATTCAGTTTTAAAATCAAAGTACTTCCACATGTGACTTTTGCTATTGATCGACCACACAAATCCAAAATACGCCAGATGAAGCTATAATCTGAACTAATATCAGTTCATACACACTAACACTTTACTTTAACTTAACCAAATTTTCATTCATAAGCAGCATACCAACATATTGATAATGGTTTTGAAAACTGTAATGCAGCAGTAAACAGGGTCATTTCTTTAGTTAAAGTTCTTAAGGTGTTTAAAAACACCTTAATAACCATTCATCTGCTTACTACTACATTAAAGTCTTATAAACCATTTATTACATGTTTATATACTGCTTATAAATGCTAAATAGGGCGACTTGAGGTCAACTCTTACCAGACACTCTTATGTGTTTTAATGTGCTTTGTTGTCATTTCTTTATCAAGTTAGCTACTGTTGCTAGTTTGTTAGCTAGGTTCAGCTACCATAATAAGACAAACCCACTTATAAAACACTGCTCTGTAGCTACTAGTGGCCAAAGACTCCACAGGGCACCTTTTTGAAGAGTGGCTTCTCAGACAGGCTTTTTCCACAACCTGTAATGTATCATGGCACTACAGGACCACACTCTCATCCCACTCAGCATCCCACCTTACAAAATCTAGTGTGGAGCTGCTCTTTAACTCAGTGGCGTCCTGTGTGTCCACCATCACTGTTGTGCTCTCTGTTCAGGTGGGACTCCCTGAGACGGTGGCTAAGCGCTGTGTGCACCAGGTGGCCATCGCCCTGGATTACCTGCACTGTAAGAAGCTGGTCCACAGGGACATAAAGCCCGAGAACATCCTCATCTTTGACAAAGAGTGCAGAAAGGTCAAGCTGTCGGACTTTGGCATGACACGGCGTGCCGGCTCTCCGGTGAAGCGCGTGAGCGGTACAATCCCGTACACGGCGCCCGAGCTGTGCGACACCTCGCGGCACGAGGGCTTCTGTGTGGACTACAGCACGGATGTGTGGGCGTTTGGTGTGTTGCTCTTTTGCATGCTGACAGGAAACTTCCCCTGGGAGAAGGCCATGCCGAACGACGCCTTCTACGAGGAGTTTGTCCGCTGGCAGCGTCGCCGGACGGGCACGGTGCCTTCACAGTGGCGCCGCTTCACCGACGAAGCTCTGCGGATGTTTCGCCGGCTCCTCTCCATCGAGCAGGAGCGTCGCTGCTCCGTCAAAGAAGTCTTCAGCTACTACAACCAGTGCTGGATGTTGGACACGGAGAACGGGAACAGCAGCGGTGGAGGTTTGGCGAACAGCGCTCCTCCTCTGGACATCAGCTCGTCGTCGTCTGAAGAAGACGTGTTGGTGGACAGACTGAAGCAACAGAGCCTGTCACCTGCCTGTGTGGTGGCGAAAGGGAGCATCATGATGGACACCAACTACTCCTCCATGTCCACTAACAGCTCGCCGTCCTCCACCGGCAGCTACGAGCGGGTCAACAGAGAAAACAACGAGAGGGGACGCATCCTGGTGACCACACCCATCGAGATCTGTGTGTAGAGGCCGCTGATGCTGCTTTACAGGCTACCTGCTCACACGTGAGGCTGGTGTGAGCTGAGGAGGAAGATTTCTCCGAGTATGAGAAACAGGAGAAAGGTAGATGAGGGAAGTGTGCCGACAGGTGTTTGGCGTCGGGGAAACTATCAACAGTCTGACATAAGTTGTAGCTTCACTGCGGATTTAATCATTTCTGATGAAGACGAACTCTGAGGAAATGAGCAGTGAGACAATCACACGCTGTAGCCTCCTGTATGTGGTCTATACTTCAGTTACTGAACCAGTACAAGACACGAATTTCTGCAGACACCTGTAAAGAAAAAAAAAAACTGAAGGGAGAGCAACAAAAACAAACAACATAATCCATAAGCAATATGTTCAGATGTTCTGGAACAACCCAATCACTGCAAAAATAATCTGAAGAAGAAGAGAAGGATGTGATTGGCTTTCAGTCAGATGATTTGTGCATAAAAGACTGATGGTACTATTGTGTGTTTATTGTAGTGTACCATTTTCATGTTTGGTAGATATGTTTTTTGTGAAGTGTGTGTTTTCTTATTTTTATTTGGACTTAAATTATTTATTTATGTCAGATGCATATATTTATGATTTGTTTTATTGAGTGGCAGAAATCTGAACCCTGCTTTTTTATTTTCTCTCTGAGAAATAGAATTAAAATTAATGAAAATTTGAATTGCTTAAAAAAACAAAACAAAAAAAACAAACAGTAGAAGCAGGCCATTTTGGCTTTCACACAGCTACATTTTTCTTTGAACTATTTGTCATCATGTTGTTGTTGTTGTTGTGGTCTCTCATAAAAGTAGATGTATGTAGACTGTTTTTCTCTCCCAAAATGTCCCCCCTTCATGTTTGAACCCACTGTACAGTAGCAATCAACAATACAAGTGGCTGAAAACACCTCGTGGTCAGCAGCAAGTGTTATTATTAGGTATCGTATTATTTTTCTAACCAGTCCTCCCATTAAACTGGGACCATAACTGAATACTGCTGCAGCACAGTTATCAAACACTTTTCTAACCATTTGTAAGGTGGTGCATTAACTAAAAAGTAAATTTCCTTTGTGATCACGTACAGCCAACTACTTGCATACCAAAAATAATCCTAATTTTTCTAGTTGCATGGTTAATAAAGAACATGGAAATTGTAGGCTACCTTTCATTGAGCAGTTACCTAATTATCTAAGAAGTGATAAATTTGGACTTCTTTCTGAAAAATAGGCAATATCCTGGAAAGGTCCTTAACATTAAACAGGCTATGTTGACTGAATTGTGACTGAATAAAATATGAATTCTGTAAATGGGGATATCTAACATTTTTCTGCCCCCTTAACCTTTTATTCCAGTTTTTGCCGTATTATTCATTGGAAAGCTAATGTGAGATGGGACGGACGAATGTAGAAAACACAAAAGTCTTTTGGATTTTGGGGATTAAAATGTTTAAGAAATCTCAGTCTCCTTTTGTGTTTTTCAGAAGTATTGCATGAATATTAATGTGGTGAAAATTTGTTGAAATAAATACCCTGAGGAAAATAAAAGGAAAAGTGGCCTCTGTTCTTTGTTTTGTTTTTTTTTAATGAAAGGAATAATTTTATATTTTGGGAATAGGCCAATCTGCTTTCTTGCAGAGAGTTAGAAGATACCACTCTCTGGACAGTAAATATGAAGCTACAATTAGCAGCCCGTTAGCTTACATAAGCTTAGCTTAGCAGAAAGTCTGAAAATAGGGAAACACTAGCTTACATAATAACAACATAATTCTCTCTGATAAGCTAATGTTAAGCTAACGGGCTGCTAGCTGTAGCATAATGTGTAGATCTGAGAGTGGTATCAATGTCATGTAACCAGCAATGTGAGATGCTGAAAACAAAGTCAATCTAATAATATAAAGTTTTATCATATTTCAAGAGAAACTACGGTAAATTCAAAATATGAAAAATGTGGTCTATGAATTGCAGCAAAGGACGCTTAAACATCTGTGCCATGAAAGGATTACTGAACAGGCTTACCAGGCACAGGCCCAGGTGGTCAGGGGGCCCCTGATGTTCACCTGCAAAATATCACAAAGAGCGACACAAAACAACCACATGCCAAATGATGCAACACTACCACGACCACGTGTAGAGTCCCTTTGTGCTTTAGTACAAAGAGATGAAAACATTTTTAAAACAGACACCAAACAACTACAAAGAGATGCACAACGATCACAGAGAAGCAAAGTTACCACAAGAGATGCAAAATGGCCACAAAGAAACACAAAACAAGCACAAAGAGATTAAACAGACGTAAAATGGCTAGAGATGCAAAACAGCTAAAGAGATGCAATGATGCAAAAACCACACACTGCCAGAGATGCAAAATGTCCACAAAGAGACGCAAAACAAATACTATGCAAAAGGACAACAGATGCAAAATGTCCACCAAGAGACGCAAACGGTCGTCAGAAGACACACAAAATGACTGCAAAGAGATTGAAAACGACCACAAAGATGCAAAATGTCCTCAAAAAGGCACAGAGAAATCCCAGAGATACAAAACAACCACAAAACAGTCGCAAACAACAAAACTGCATGGTTTGTGGTCATTTTGTGTCATATTCCAGCCCGCCAATCTGTGGACTAACGAATTGACTGCAAAGGGCTCACACTGTGCAGGCTATAGGACACACCGTGTATCCTAGTGTGTAAGCAAGTAATGGGTTACAGGTAAATATCTAAGCACTAAAAACCAAACCAAACTGACTTGACGAAGGAGCTTCTGAAAGGTTGTGACGTTGGAGTCTAGTGAGATGTGAAGAGCTAAATTATAGTACAAATATGATAATTACTGTGCACCTGGCAAAACTGCATCTAAGCCTCAGTAAAGAAAGTGAATAAGTGCAATTTCCAAAACGTTGTACTACTCTTTTCAGAATGGGAAAAAAACTGTCTCTCATTGTGGAAAATAATGTTAGCATCATGTAATGTGTTCCTACAGACAGATGGAAATCTCTCCTCGTGTTTTATTTAACGTGCTGTGTGGACTGTGCTGTTTTAGAGTCTCCGACAGCAGATGAAACACTGCAGGAAATAATGTTGTGTGTATTTATTCCACCGGGACGTCACCCTCCTCAAACCTTTCCCTCAGTTCATCAACAATGAAAAAAGGAAATAATCAGAAATGGGGCTGGACTCTGATCTGTGAAATAACTCGATGCCAGCTTCTCATTTCATTTGATCAAGCTTCAGATTTAAAGTCAAGAGATCAACTCGTATCAAGATGAAGAGCGGTTTTTATCAAACACAATAAAAACAGATGAAAATCCAAACCATTTCATGCATTTTCATGCATTTCAAGCTGCATGTTGGTCACATGATTATGTCCCAATAAACTCACAATGCCCCACAAGGCTGGAAAACCACAGAGGCATGTTTCTGGCTATAACAAGCAGCGTCTGCCTCCAAAACCTTGCTGGAAGCTGAATTACATAACTCCCATGTAACACACTCCCACCCAGGTAGGACTGAATCTGATTTAATGTTGCATTGAAAAAAAAAATCCATACATCAAGAGAAGATGTGCAAAAACCTTCTTTTTATGCAGCAGAACCAAAAATTTAAATTGACTGCAGATGTGTGCATTACAAAGCGTTTTTACAGACTGATAAGAAAGAGAAGGGCGAAATTAATCTTCACAATGTCAGTCCGACATAAAAAAAAAAGAAGCTCAGTCCGCCTGGATAAAGAGGAACCAAGAAGAAAAAAACAGCCAAGTGCAGCTGAGCTGGAGAGAAAATCATCAAGTAACCCTGCATGTTCAGCATAGCAATTACAGCTGAGCGCTGCACTGACTGATCTCAGTGTCTCTCCCACCACCATGTTTACACATTCACCACCAGCAGAGAGGGAGAGGGGAGAGTTTGGTACTTAGAAGACTTTTATCAAAGCACTACGTGCTGTGTAAGATATAAGACACGAGGACACACTAGCTGACCTCTCGTTTTGCTTTGCTTTTAGTAAAACACATTCAGGTGTGTGAATACCTTTTGAAGTCAGAGCTGAAAAGCACGTCATCACATGGATCATGCGTTAGCCACGCTAGCAGCAAAATTAGTCGGTCGGTCAAGTCCACCATTTTGGTCCAGACTGAGATATCTAAACAATTATTCGATGGATTTCCATTAAATTTGATACAGACATTTGTGGTTCCCAAGGGGACGTCTTTTCTTCCAGCGCCACCATGAGGTTGACATTTGTGGATTTTTGGTAATAACTGGATGGATTACCATGAAATGTGGTACATTTACGTTATGCCCCCCGCCTGCAAAACTAAAACATTCCCATCAGCCTCAGCAGCAGCCACTTTGACCACAAGTCAATCAAAGTGAAATAGAAATCCTAAAATGTAGCTTTACAATAACAGAAGTACAGAAGTTTGCTAACATTAGCCACAAGCTTCTTGCACCACACCAAGACAGTATCAAAATAAATAAATCCCTGAGTGTAATGAACTGACTTGAGTTTGTTTAATTTACGTATGAATTTAACTTTTTTTTCATACATAGAGTCACTTTAAACAAGTTTACAAAACTGATATTTGTATCCTGGTTTCACAGCTACAGCTTTCACCAAACATGCAATCACACAAGAATAGAATCCTTTTTTAAGTTAAGTCCCTTGTGGACATGTTAGTGAGAGCATCCGAGGCCGGCTGAAGAATGTAAAGATGGAAAAGAACAAAACATGCATGTTCCCTAGAGAAACAGTGGCTCAGAGGAGAGTATTTGGGTTTTAAAATATCTAACTTGCAGCACTTTGAGCTTCAACAGACAGACTGCGATCTGATTTTGTGCTTAGATGATTTATACCGACACAACATGAGCCACTAAATCATGATGATCCACACAAGCTTACAAACATCTTACACAATTTGATCTACAGCATGTACTAAATGTTCCCCGCTCGCTGACGGTTCTTTCTGCAGTGTATGTTCTTGCTGATGTTTTTCAATATGACGCAACAAGACACAGCTCAGAGAGGAAAACTGCAAGTTTTTTTGCATGTTTGACCTCGTGTCAGTTTCAGCAGCAGCAGCAGCGTTTTGCCCTGAACCTCCTGCAGAAGCAGCAGAGCTGTGCTACAGAGATAGTGAGGAGGATTGTGATCGGAAGAGCCTGTCAGTCCTAAACACAGAGATAAGCCTGCAGCCTGAGCGAGGGTTGGGGGAGGTAAAGAACTGAGCAGAAAGAAGATAAGTAAAATGGCGAGGGAAGAATAATAAAAAGGGAAAAGAGCTATAAAAGAGGAGAACACAGTGAACTGGAGAAGGCTTCAGGTGCAGCTACAGGCTGGAATGGCGTTAAAGCAGCATGTGTCCATTTCAGCTACAAAAATAAAATGTCATTGAGTGTATCAACAGAACAGAGAGTCGACAGCCGAGCTAGCAGCTTGTTGGACTGAGGCACCATCGTAGTTTGTTCCACCGCAGAGCTGCTGATCAATCACTGCTCTCTGTTGTTGTGCTGTTGTGTTTATGCTTTTTATCCAGACATCCAATGCTTTTATTAATTTACTTATATCCTCTTAATTATGTCTGTGTTTTTATTTGATTGTAATCATCAAACAATCCCATAACTTAATCTCTCTGTACAGCACTTCAGTGAAGGTTGGTTGTTTTTTAATGGATAAATAAATTGATTTGACTTAATTTAGCATGCCAAATACTGGACATCATACAGTGCATCCGGAAAGTATTCACACCCCTTCACTTTCCCCACATTTTGTTATGTCACAGCCTTATTCCAAAATGGATTAAATTGCTTTTTTTTCTCATCAATCTACACACAATACCCCATAATGACAAAGTGAAAAAGGTTTTTTTTTTTAGAAATTCTTACAAATTTATTAAAAATAAAGAACTGAAATATCGCATGTACGTAAGTATTCACACCCTTTACTCAGTACTTTGATGAGGCAGCAATTACAGCCTCAAATCTTCTTGGGTATGAAGCTACAAGCTTGGCACACCTTGTATTTGGAGTATTTCTCCCATTCTTCTCTGCAGATCCTCTCACGCCCTGTCAGGTTAGATGGGGAGTGTCGCTTCACAGCTATTTTCAGGTCTTTGCAGAGATGTTCAATCGGGTTCAAGTCTGGGCTCTGGCTGGGCCACTCAAGGACTTGTTTCGCAGCCACTCCTTCGTTGTCTTGGCTGTGAGCTTAGGGTCGTTGTCCTGTTGGAAGGTAAACCTTCACCCCAGTCTGAGGTCCTGAGCGCTCTGGAGCAGGTTTTCATCAAGGATCTCTCTGTACTTTGATCCGTTCATCTTTCCCTCGATCCGGACTTGTCTCCCAGTTCCTGCTGCTGAAAAACATCCCCACAGCATGATGCTGCCACCACCATGCTTCACTGTAGGGATGCCTGGTTTCCTCCACACGTGATGCTTGGCATTCAGGCCAAAGAGTTCAATCTTGGTTTCATCAGACCAGAGAATCTTGTTTCTCATGGTCTGAGAGTCCTTTAGGTGCCTTCTGGTAAACTCCAAGCGGGCTGTCATGTGCCTTTTACTGAGTAGAGGCTTCCGCCTGGCCACTCTACCATAAAGGCTTGATTGGTGGAGTGCTGCAGAGACGGTTGTCCTTCTGGAAGTTTCTGCCATCTCCACAGAGGAACGCTGGAGCTCTGTCAGAGTGACAATTGGCTTCTTGGTCACCTCCCTGACCGAGGCCCTTCTCCCCCGATTGCTCAGTTTGGCTGGGCAGCCAGCTATAGGAAGAGTCCTGGTGGTTCCAAACTTCTTTCATTTACGAATGATGGAGACCACTGTGCTCTTCAGGACCATCAATGCTGCAGAAATGTTTTTGTACCCTTCCCCAGATCTGTGCCTGTATACAATCCCGTCTCTAAGGTCTAAAGACAATTCCTTTGACTTCATGGCTTGGTTTCTGCTCTGACATACACTGTCAACAGTGGGACCTTATATAGACAGGTGTTTGCCTTTCCAGATCATGTCCAATCAATTGAATTTACTACAGGTAGACTCCAATCAAGTTGTAGAAACATCTCAAGGATGATCAGTGGAAACAGGAAGCACCTGAGCTCACTTTTGAGTGTCATAGCAAAGGGTGTGAATACTTATGTACATGCAATTTTTCAGTGTTTTATTTTTAATAAATTTGCAAGAATTTCTAAAAAAAACCTTTTTCACTTTGTCATTATGGGGTATTGTGTGTAGATTCAGGAGGAAAAAAAGGAATTTAATCCATTTTGGAATAAGGCTGTAACATAACAAAATGTGGGGAAAGCGAAGGGGTGTGAATACTTTCCGGATGTACTGTATGTCAGTCTGGGCCACAGTGGTGGACCGACCGCCATCCGTACAGCCATGCTCCGAACATGGCTACCAACTAAACCAACATGTTGAGTCTTACTCATTAGAGCAGCCCTGTGCCATAGAAATTAATATACAACAATGTATAGAAAAATACCTGCGGCCACATACATGACTTGACTTGACCATTGTGTGGGAGCATGCTAGCATTAGCCCAAAGCACTGCTCTGTCTAACATGGCTGTAGCCTCCTCTGAGATGACTCAGCAAATCACAAGAATATCAAGTGAACGCCTGATCCCGGTTTTCATCAATTTTATGATCAACATGATTCCTCGACACGGACTATCAGAAAAATGTTGATTCCATTACCTTCAATATATATAAACTGTTGCTCCTTTTAATTAAATACTTATCTCAATCTTTTATTTAAGAATCTAACTTAGCTGCAGCTGCCTCTCCTGCATGAACACTGCATTGAAGAAGAGGGTAGCAGTATCAATACGCTCACAACATCTCTGGCTGCCAGGTTATTTCAGCAGGTGAGAGCTGCGAGTCTATTCTGAGTTCAACAAGGTGGTACAGAGAGGTGAGAAACACATTCCTCACACCACCACAGGTCAGCGTGTCAGTCTGGTAATGGTGCGGTGGAGCTGTAAAATGTTTCCAGAGATAGACTTTATCACTACGACGTGTTGGAACAGAGACCGTCTCCATCAAAGTGAGGCTGTGACTCAAAAGCAGCGCTCAGTGTGAAAATACTCAGATATTAAGTGCTGTGCATTAGTGATGCAGCAACACGCTGCCCACAGGTTCAGCTGTTTGGTTTCTTTGAAAATAAAAAAACAGGATAAATTTGGCTTTTTACCGTACCAGTCCCAGCAACAGGCCACTGGTTAGGTGAGGCGTGCACACTCATCGGCAGGCAACACATCCTCTGATCCTTCTGAGCAAAATGAGCCAGTTGGTTGTGTCATATTCTACTTAAAGCTGCTATAATCATTTTTATGATAACAACATTACATGACTATCAATGTGACAATGTGAACGGAGCTTCAAAGTGAGTTTCAGCTCATTATTTATTTGTCTGGATCATAACCTTACTGGTTTGATTAACTCAAAACTTGCTATTCAATGATTGGCCCAACAAAATCCAAACTATTAAACCCTTTTCCTTCATTAAACAGGCTGCAGCCTTCAACAACAACATGGAATTTCCATAACTTTTTACTGCATCAGCACAACCGCCACCGTGAGCAAAGAAAACCACAGTGACTTATATCTTCCTCGAACGGCGAAGTAGTGCATTTTAAAATTTGTGAGGCCTTTATTAAACAGTAAAAGGCAGGTTCTACTGGTGTAGCCGAGTACTACAGCGAATGACAGTTACACCGCATGTCCTCGTCCTCTGCATTGTCAGTTAATATATTTGATAATGGAGAAATATTTGATGTGAATGACTGTCTTCAAGATTGGTAACAAGAGCAAACAAGAGCAATGCTCAAGTCAGACCCTGGTCTCAAAAACACCAAACCATTAGACGAACACCAAGAATTACAGCAAGAAGTCGCCCGGATTAAAAGTTGCACTTCAGATGTAGTGGAAACTGTCACTGAATATCAAAAACACTAAATACAATGAAAATAAATAAATAAAAAATTTGGTCCAAAATGTGAATAAATGCGTATTTCTATCCACTAACCGGAGTTGGTTCAAACATCTGCTCTAGCTAACTCTCCAAACATCTGCCATTAAAACCACCAGAGGAAGAAATGGCTTAATTAAAAGTCAGTTAAACCAAAAATAGCTCACAGATGTCACTGATCAATTGGATTACTCATATAATCAGTTGTTGGTTTGACATCATCAGAGCTCTAATAAATTGTATTATATCCCTGATTTTTTCATGCAAACCATAATTCCTCATAATCTATTACAATTATTCATATCACATATTTTTATACTTAAACAGGTTTGGTTACACTAAAATAGAAAATATACAATATATCCATATTTAAAGCTAATAAGAGACAGGCAGATGCACGTAGCAGAAAAACACAGCTCCCAGTATTTTATGTCTTACAACATATTTTCTAATATCACAATCATAAGCTCACAAACCTGCTCATCTATCACCAAAAACAGACTGAGGAGAAATTTCCGTCAGTGTAACATCTTAAAACCTTGAAAAGAAAAGAAAAACAGCACAAGTTGTCAGATTTAGTTTGATTCAAATATAAGTTTAAAGATGTCTCTTGAAAAAAAAATCCACTGGAAACAAATATTATTACCAGATAAACTTATCAGATATTCCCACGAGTTCAGGAACAGAAAGATTTCAAGTTTGAGAATAAATGCCTTCAGATATTTGGTGATTTGCCAAAACGGCAAACATACACACAGACACACTACCTTCCTTCCAGCGAAAAACATTTTGTTCCTGTGTAGGAGCAGTAGCGACTGTGGATAAAAATTTCTGCACAAATAACAATTGTAAATCTTTTTGAGGGCTTTGCAAAGCAAACACTGATAAATGTTCAATGGAAATGTTTCCTGTCATTTCTAAATCTCTTTTTCAAGAAAAGACAGTTCAGTTTTATTGACCTTTATTAAATAACAATTATCTTTTTATTTCCTCAAATAATAGTAAGTGCAGACATGAAACCAAACTCTGACAATTTACTTAAAATCTTTCTTTTTAAACAATGAATGCCTGTTTCTCATCTGTCATGTCAGTCCAGTAATGATTCATGAAAACTGAAATACAAGACATCATACAAAAATGGATAATTAAAGCTACGCTAGGTGACTTCAGCTCCACATGGCAACGAGAGGTAACAAATATATTAAAAGGGCCAATTCATGCAAATCACAAAAACATATTTTCCAACTTCAGCTCCAGTTGCACTTCATCAAGTTATGTAATTATTCTTAGTTTGATTTGCTGAGGATCACCCACAGACTTGTTGAGAATTTTCAGGCAATTAAAACAGTTTTCCTGGGAGTAAAACCCAGTAAAATCTGAACACATAGATATAATACACATATTTTTTGATCCCGCTTGACTTATGCTTCCCGAGGATTTCATTGTCTCCGAAGTCAATTGCATATAGAAGGTGAAAAGAGCGTCTTAGAAAAAAGTCACTCGTTATAACTGCAGAACTTGCCTGAGAATCAGAACATTTTTACATTTTCTTTGTTATCAAAGTAATTCAGTGACAGTTTCCTGCACATCAATGGGTACATTGCAAACAGGAACTGCTAATAGCTGATTCATCATATTTTTAATGATGCTAATTTGCTAAAAGAAATGTGACCAAATACAAGCTAAAACAATGGGGCTCGAGTCGTAGCCTGCAGCATAAGTCACTGAAACCATAGCAACATTGTGCTTTCTGTTTATCTGTCAAAAAAACTGAAACCTGAGAAAAAAGTTTTTAAATTGTGGCTGGAGGGGAGAAGAAGATCTCAAAATCTCTGCAAATAAAACCAACAAGTCTGACACTAAGAATTGTTTCAATTATCGATTAAGATGTGGATTATTTTTACTGCAATTTTTAGTTTTGTCTGTAAAATGGCGAAAAAGCCTATTAAAATTCTCCAGAGCCCAAAAGCGACATATTCATCTCGTTTGTTTTGTCCGACCAACAGAACAAAACAAAAAAAAGAGGGAAAAGAAGCAAATCCTCACATTTGACAAGCTGGAATCAGTATTTTTGTTGAGCATTCTTGCTAGAAAAATTACTGAAACAAATATTCATTTAAGTCATTTTTTTCCTCAGCTCTAAAAGCTAAAACTATCTGAATTAGACTTGGGGTGAGTGATTTTTGTGATTTGGTTGAAGTGACCTTTTAACAGAACATTTTCTGAAATCCCTCTAACATGACATAAGAGAAAAATATACCAGCGCTGCCACAAAACACAGAACACTGATACTTGCATCTTTTGCTGTGTTGTTGCTGTTTGTCAGTTTTAAATTTCCACATCCTGTTAGCAGAGAAGCATCTAAACCTGACACCAGAAACAATTTCACTGGAATATGGTGAATGTACAGTTTGTGGTCTCACTTAGTGTGGATGGGAAATCTTCTTCTGCGGGCCCTACTTTGTGATTTAGACAGAAATTCAATATTTTTTATATATAAATCTTGCTTAGTGCAGCTTTATATTAAATTTAAATAATTGTATTAGAAAAGGAAGGACAAAGTCTACAAACAGACATAAACGGCTGAAAATTATAGGATAAAGTGCATCATAGCAAACATCAACTGTGCATGCATCTTGATGAAAATAAATTATGTTATGACTGAAGCACAACAGAAACAGTAATAGAAAAGTAGTAGAAAAACAGTAGAAAGAAAAGTGGCCTTATATAAAGATATTTTACTCTATACAACATATTAATAAAGCTAATTTAAACTCTAATATATTTATTTATGTTCAAATAATGAACTGTATTTGTGACGCGGCTAGTCCAAGTGTGGATCTTCAAGAGGAGGAATAAATACAAAGTTCCACACACACACGCACACGCACACGCACACACGCACACACACACACACACACACCACACACACACACACACACACACACACACACACACACACACACACACCCCATCTTGGCTCAGTCCAATTGGTGTAACTGCCTGTGTTAAAGGCAACCCTACAAAAGAACAGAAATAGAACAAAACAAAGACACGTCTTATAAAAGTCCTACAGTGGCCCCTGGTTTAACTGTCTGTCATGACGAGTGAAATCTTACCAGAAGGTTTGTCCTTCTGCTCGAGCACACACATTAATTAGTGTTATAAAACAGCAGAGGTGAAGTCAGGCAGCTCACGTCGCACCCTGAGGAGATCTGTGGATCGTTCTGGGACAAACACAAATGACATAAAACATGAACATAAACTGATTTTATTCTTATCCTTCAGAAGTGCTCTAATTACAAACAATTAGAGCTGCAACTTTTTACAGTCAATTAATCTACTCATTATTTTCTCAATCAATCATTTATTTTGGTCTATAGAGACTCAGAAAAGAGTGAAAATGTGCATCAAAATATCCTAGAGCAGAAGTTCAAAACCAGTGTGGCCCCACCATGAATTCAAGTATTTATTTTATACATTATATACTTGAAAATGAAACAATTAATCAATTATCAAAATAGCTGCTGAGGAATATTTTCCTAATCGATTAATCGACTGATTGATTGACAATCACCTGTCGTCAAGACAAATACACACCTCCAGTGCCCCCACGTCCTCTGCATCATCTCTTGTGTTGTCTGGTTACACTTGTGAATGGTTTGTTCTGTTGGACGCAAACACACATCAGTAATCGATAATAAACAATCAGTAATCAATAATACACAATAAAGAAAGTCACCAAAATATTTTTTTCAAAGTGGGTTTGCTTTGACGTTTTTCAGATAAATGCAGAATTAAGTAAACTGGTCTTCTGTTCAATATTAAACTAAACTTAAAGTGTTATTACATTTTGTACTGTCAGCGGTCCAGACCACATGTAGTAAACTCTTCACATGAGATACGATCCGGCTTTTCAAATGCAACTTTACGAGATAAGTTTTTCAGTGAGCTTCTGTAGGTTTGTAGTTAGTGCAAATTTAAAAGGCTGTTTTTACACAAATTACACATTTCTATGGCATCATATACTGTAATCTTTTATAAAACACAGGTCAAGAGGTCAGATTGAGGTCTCACATTGCACATATTTATTTGTATTATATTCATATTTTTTTTAATATATTTACACATTTTTATTGTAAATATTTGATTTTTTTTTTTTTAATTCATATCTGACCTGCAGTACTTGCTTTGTTTTACCTTTCTTTATATTTTTCTTCTTACTACGTTTATTGTTATGCATCAAAACACCAAATTGTTGTATATGAAAAATTACTTGGCAATAAACCTGATTCTGAGTTACTGGGTTTTATCTTAGGTCAGTGTATTATTCAGATTTACAGACATTAATTTAGCCTGAGAACACACACACACACACACACACACACACACACACACACACACACACACACACACACACACACAGAAAATCAACCTCAGACCAAAGTGGATTGGAAATTCACATAGTTTAGACTATATTGTTTCCTTTGTCCTTTTCTCATTTGACACTTCTGTGTTAAAAACAAAATTTATCATCATTTATGTTTTAAATGTGCTGCTGCTCCTCTCACTGTCATCTGTTTGTTTCCATGGGGCCCATCATCTCCATCCCTCACACAGTTAGTTTGTGTAGGATGGAGAATGAGGAAAAGTACAACAGCCTAAAAGCTACACTAGCGACCCCCAGAGGCCACGCAGCTCCTCTCACTTTGATTAAAGTCTTTTAAACCGACGAACAGACTTTTCAATGGCAGGATCAAACTCTCTGATCTTTTCTGTTTACCTTGTGCTCTGTACATCTCATTGAGAAGTTCTCTTCATTGAGGACGCAGCCTAAAAAAAACACACACACACTGAATGAGCTTCAAAGACTTTAGGTTCATCGTTTCATGCTGAGTGAGAATGACAGCCTTCAATTAACATGAAAACACATACACAAAAAAATAATCTCAAAGATTCGTCATTTCAGGCTGAGCGAGAATGACAGCCTTCCCACACACATAAGAAAAAGCACAAGTGACTCAAGCTCTCACCCCTGAAAGATCTGTCACTTTTAACACTTTTACAGTCAGAGTTGACACAGACAGGCAAAGGTTTTAGGAGCACAGAGCCAAGACATTAAAGAATCATGACAACAGAAGAACGTCTCTATTTATTTACACGAGGGGCAAATACTGTGAGTAAGGTAACAACAGTTTCCATTTCATCCCTATATTAACCATGACACACATCCGACAGTACCTGACTGGATGGCACATCTGTAGTGGTAGTTTCTGGGACAGCCCTTCTGGAAACAGCCCATTATTGCACCTGTTTGTTGGCATGCTGAACACGCCTGAGGAAGAGAAACACACAAGTGAGAAAAGAGACAAACATGGCATCTCTTCTTTATGGTTTTATTTTTAACAGTGCTGGGTCTGTGAAAGTATTTTTCATCTTGATATACACTCAGTTGCCAGTTTATTAGCAACACAGGGATAAAACCTAATACAACAGTCCATCAATAAATCCTCCGTCATGAAGGTTATAAAGTTCAGAGGTGCTGATTCAGCTGTATGATCACTCTGGAGGATGTGTTGGACGGCACTAGCTTTAGTTTGATGTACGTAATAAATTGGAAAGTGAGTGTATATTGATAATCAAATGTTTTATTCTACTAAGCAAAAAAAAGCAAAAATATTTTTCTGATGATTGATAAACCAAACAATTACTCAATTAATTGAATAAGAATAAAGATAATAAGATGAATCACTGATGAAAATAATAATTAGTTTGGAGGATTGGTTCACATTTGTTAAAGTCTGTGGCTGGGAAAAGATCTCCTCCTCATGTGATCAGGGATCATCTTGTGTAAAAATAAAGAGTCAAATCATGACAGTATCTTCTAAAGTTAAAACAGATGAACTTTAACAGTCATTTTTGGGTTTTGTACTGAAAACAAGACGTCTGAAGATGATCTGAGAAATTGTGGTTGTCAACAATTTATAGACTTAACAAACAAACAAACAAACAAACAAACAAATAAATAAATAACTTCCCGATTAGTCAGTAGTGAAAATAATTGCTAGTTGCAGCTCTAATCCACTGAAGCCTCTTATTACCTTTGGTTGAACTTTCCTCCATCACTAAAGAGCACTGGCAGGGGTCTTTTCATGGCCAGTTTAGACAGGGGGAATGATTACAGCAAACATTAGTCTTACTAATATCACACTATCACTAAGAGTTTTCTTATTCAGGTGATAAATTCTCTGTAGGTTCATCACTCCAACAACTGCTTTCACATTGTTCATCGATATACTGTTATTATAAATATACTGATTATAGCTGCTTTTTAAATTGCACTTCTGTCCTGCTTGACTCATGGATGCATTTTCGAAAAGTTAAAGGTTTTTAATGTGAAGCAGCAGCTGTTGGGTCATTATCAGTAACTTAACACAGCTCTGATACAGCGCTCAGTGAGGCTGCTCTCTTTTACATAAGCAGACAGATAATTACTGACTGTGAATACAGTAGAACAACTAAAGATTACTTTCACTACCAATTAATCTGCAGATTATTTTCTCAATTCATTCATTAAATGTTATACGATTACCAAAACAGTTGCTGATTAATTTTCTGTCAATCAACTAATAAATTATGAACCAATTAATGAATCAATTAAACACTGCAACAACTGAATGGTTATTGCCAACCATAAATAACACCAACATTGAGTTTGATTTCATGAGAACGTAAAAAATAATAATGTTTTACTCAGAATCTACTTTGATATCAACAAAACACCAAATGTCCCTGTAATTATTATGACTTCACAAAAAGTAACAAAAAACAGTAACATTTAAAAATCACCAGGTCCTAATTCTGAATAAAAAGACTAGAGCTGGAATAATTAGCCGATTGATCAATGACTTGATTGACAGAAAACTTTTTTGATAATCAACTAATCGCTTTAGTCTTTTTTGAAAGCAGAAATCTGAATATGTTTTAGTTTTCGAACAGTTGGTTGGACATAACAAAACATTTGAAGACGTCACCTTTTACCATTTTAGTGACATAACAATTATTGGCAAAGATAATCTGTCGATTAATCAATCACAAAAGCCCCAAAAAAGTCACTGGTTTGTGTCACTCACTGTTTCCTGTGCGAGCCGAGCCGCCTCCTCCAACCCGTACAGCTTCCCTCTGACTAGGAAGACACCGGTGGACCAGATGCCGCAGTCCTCGTGGATCCAGCACTCATCCAGATGAAGAGGCACCTTTGGGAGAGAGTTGCTGTCTCCGTCTTGCAAACTTTTGACAGCGAAGCAGTCACGACCATCACAACCACCATCTGAGGAATTCACGGAATGGCTATTAGCGAGTCCGTGTAAGTTCTCTTCCTCTTTCTGCTCAGTCTTGCAGCTCTGGCAGTCCACAGACGGGCTGCCAGGGTAGTAAGGGCCATGAAGGTCCCCGAGGCCTGTGATGTTGGCCGTCTGACCGCACAGGCAGCACAGCAGCATAGCCTGACACCTGCTCTCCGAGCTGAGCCGACCCAGCTGGAAACAGGACGTACTGGGAACAAATCCAGACAGAGACCTGGCAGCTGGTTGCTGCTGTCCTCCTCTGCTGCTCCGCACTGTCACCTCCTCTTCTTTATAATTGACAACGGTGCAAATCCTCTGCTCCACGTGAACAAAGGGACAAAAACTGTCAGACTTCTTGTCTTTTTTATCCCCTTTGATCTTTGCATATTTAAGCTTGATTTCTGGCTCTCTGGGAGAAAACAGAGCAGAAGGTCCCGTCTGAGTTCGCTTTTTACTCTTCCTTCTGGTGACCGTTTTTTTGTTTACTGATACACTCCTGCACGATGAGGCCTTTTGGTGCTGCTGTGGGGGGATTCTGTGTGTTTGTTTTTGTTTGGTTCGTCTTAACTTTTTCGTTTTTTGAATGGTGAGGGGCTTCTTTCGTTTGATGTTCTTTGCGTAAGAAGCTCTGTTATGAGGCTGCTGCTCACTCTGCACTGATTTCTTCTCTGTCCGATCGTCCACATCAGACTCCTCCGAAATACTGCTCACTCTCTCGGACACATTCGGCTGTGAGACCGGCTCGTCTGCCTCTGGGCTGGACAACCTCACCGCGTACTCCATCATGTCATCAGAATCACAACTTTCATTATAGATACCCACCGCATCATTTTTGACCTGTCTCCTCAAACTGTGGCGAGACACACTGCAGGTAAACTGAGGCATTTCAGAGACAGGTTTTCTGATTCTGGGACTACGTCGCACTTCTTTAGGTGGATCCTTTTCCGCCTCACTCTGAGGGGGAGTTTCTCTCAACAGACTCTTCTTACAAGGAACATTCTTCTTGTAAGGACAGGTGTGGCTTTTCTTCTTTTCATTAGTGACTGAAACTTCGATAACGTCGCTGTCATCGCTGGAAATGTCGACGGGAGATTCAGCCGGGTTGCCGTAAACAGCACTGAGGTCTGACAGGAGGACTACAGGCCTGGTGTGATGAACGGGAATGTCCACTGAGCTGTCTGAGGAGTCGTCTGAGTACGAGCTGTCAGGGCTGGGCGAGCTCAGCGGCTGAGGTAGGTGATAGCAACTTCTCCCCTCATCCAGCGAGGACACAGCCGGGGACAGAGGCTCCACGATGTGCCTCACGCTGTCTTGGATGAAAGAACTGCATATGAGCGGTTCCTTCGCTGAGGAAACAAGGAAAATAACATCAGAACCGCTGTCGCTCTCCTCTCCGCCGCTGCTTTCAGGAACCGGCCCGCCACTTTGGTCGGGCCCGTAGAAACCCGGATGCCACAGGTTGCTGTGAACTCCGTCGTGGTACAGATCCAGCCCCGGAGCTAGTGTTGAATTCATGTAGTTACCTAAAGTCTCAGGGCCCTGCTCCATGTCTCTGCAGTGGACAAGTGCTCCTGGCTGCGTGGAGAGAGAGTTGTAGGATGACGAGGCTCTGGATCTGTACGAGGAGGCGATGTCTGTGCTGCAGCTCGGCGGGCGTCGGTGGTACCACTCCGGCTTCTTTGCCAGGTCCATGGCTTCGGTGTGGCTGCGGGTCAGGGGATTGTAGCTCTTTGACAGGTCCATAGCCATGAGGGATGGATCCTGTGAGGACACCTCCATCACTGCAAAACAGAAATATTATATTTATTTCATTTCATGCCGTTTCTAAACCGTCCCTCAAAAGGCATAAAAGGAGAAGCTACAGCTGAAACATAATCTTTGCTATAGTTGCAACCATTAATCATTCAAGAAAATTTATCAGCAGTGATTTTGATCATCTATTAGTCGCTTCTCAAACAAAAGTAGACAAATATTCTGATTTCAGCTTCTTAAATGTGAAAATCTGCCACTGTTCTATTTCATGCAGTGGGGTACATTTCCATTCACTCAATGGGAAAAGCCACAAAACTTAGTCAAGAAGTCAATGCATAGAAAATTTATATGGTAGCTAATTTGATAATGGAATCATTTTTTTAGCAAAAAATACAAAATATCCTGGTTTATGATTCTCAAATGTGAATTGAATGTGTGAATATCAAATGTTCTGGTTTCTGTGGTCCTCTGTGACAGTAAACTGAATGGCTTTGGGCTCCAGAAGACGTCACGTTGGGCTTTAGGAAATACTTACATGACATTTTACAAACCAAACAACTAGTTGATAAATCAAGAACATAAATGACAGATTCATCAATGATGAAAATAATTAGTTAGTTGCAGCCCAATAGGAAAACATAAATACGCCTATTTGGCATATGGTTTTACTACTTTTACTGTGTTTTCATGAAATGTTACTGTAGCACCAGTATGTTGTGTAGCTGTAATATAAAGGAAAAAATAAACACAATGCAAGTATTGGATTGTATTTGTTTGACAGATACACAATATTAAATTATTCCAATCATTACTTCTAACTGAGCTCTGCGATTCCCTTCAAATGTTCAAGTCCAAACATCATAAATATCAAGTTTATGACAAAGAAAAGCATCAAATATCTGAAAAGCTGGAAACATTTTTGGCATTTTTGCTTAAAAAAAATTACAAAAATTATTATTAGATTAACCGAAATATCTGCTTGTTAATCAACTTTGTTAATTTAAGGACTAATTGTTGCAACCCTGAAATATATATACGGTGGTTATTGAAGGAAAATGTAAACCACACATAACACCAAAAATTAAGTTTTATCTCAAGACTTTGACAGAATTTTTTAATTGCTAAATGTGCCTGCATTCATATGTTTTCACAAAAAAATGATAATATTAACACTTAAACCCTAATTGATTTGATTAAGAGCTGCCAGATTGACAGAAAACCATATATATAATTAATAATTTTTTCGAGCAGAAATGCCAAACATTTGCTGATTTATTGTCAAAATCAAAATCCTCTAATACATCTTCAAATACCTTTATTTGTGTGCAACACAATGTAAAATCTACAAGAACATAATTTATTTTAAATTAACGCAAACAAAATCTGCTAATTCTCACAAACAAACTGGCAATTTTGGCAGAAAAAATTACCTTCAGATGAATTGATTATCATAATACCTGACGATTAATTTTCAGTCAATCAACTAATCGATTAGGTCTTCTTCAAACAGGTAGGCCCGTTCCGATAACCGTTCGTGAGTAATGTAAAAGGTAATACAAATAATAACACGCTGTTCTGTAAATGTAACTTACAGTAAGTGTATTTAAAAGTTAAACCTGCTGGTGAGTTTACCCCTTAGGTGGCAGCTGCTGGATGGTCGACCCCCGGGCTTTAGGATGTCACTTTCCCCCTGAAACAGCTCTGGTAACAGGGTTAGCTAACACACCTCTCCGGGCCCATCATCATCATCAGAACTGGATGTAAACAAAAGCAGCGACGGCCCGAGTTCATGCTAGCTGGTTAGCTAGCCCCAGTCCGGCTAAGCTAGATCCAAACGGAGACGACACTCGACGCGACGACCGGCGATAAACATGTTCGCTAACGCACGCAGGTAATTACAACCCCCCTGGCTACTGTTGGTATTTCAAAGTTGTCATCATGGACACCTTCTTCCTCCAGAGTCAAGTCACACTGAAACAACATGGATAGCACCGGAAGGGAATTTGTGCCTTCAAGGTAAAAGCTCGTCTTCTTCTTCTCTGCTGGTATGGAGATTCTAATTCTAGAATATAAGCCATTGGTAATAATAATAATAATGATAATAATAATAATAATAATAATAATAATAATAATGATGATGATGATGAAGTCGGTCCTCACTTTCTGACACGTCTTCAAGTGAGGGTTAAGACTTGGTTTTAGGGTTAGGGTTAGAATTAGGTTTAGATAGGGTTGAGGTGAGTGTTGGGTAAGGGGGAATGCCTTATGTCAATGAGTCTTCACAAAGATAGAAGAACAAATATGTGTGTGTGTGTGTGTGTGTGTGTGTGTGTGGTGTGTGTGTGTGTGTGTGTGTGTGTGTGTATTTTTCCATCGAAGCAGCATCCATTTTCTGCCACTTATCTGGAGTCTGGTCACACTGCAACAAGCAAGATGCAAGATAGTCCAGATGTCGATGATGTTGGGTACCAACATAGATGAGTATTTACAAAATGCAGAGACCAATCAACTGTTCCTGCACATTTTGACATAACAATGTGCCAGGCCTTCATTTTCAGGCCACACCATTGAAACAGACTCTTCACTGGGGGCTGTCGACGTTTGTTTCAAGGCTTCATTGTGTTTGACAAACACAATTACACCAAGCAGTGCCTCCCCACCTGGGAGTTTTTCAGCATGCGGTGTACCACTCCACACACACATCAGGCGAGTGTGTGTGGAGTGGTACAGTTGTATTCATACATAATAAGTCTATTTATAAAATGTAATTAAATGCACATTTACAGTGGCCTCTTTTTGAATTACGTGTGTTTGCATTATTATTGGAAAATTATTATAAAGTACACAACCGTAGTAAGGTTTGGTCAAATGAACAACAGCATTCTGGGTTAAATGGTAAAATCCAGCACATTCTGTCCCATAGTTACACAGCAGTGGGGTTAAGGTTGTTATTTTTTATATTATATTATATATAAACTATAATATAATATAATTAACTCCTAAAGCTCGAATGGTGAAAGATGTGGATCTTTAGCTCCATAAACTGCAACAATTTTCCCCCAAATTTTCAAAGAACCATGGCTGGATCTCCAACTGGAAAAAAAGGCCTACTGCGTAATGGGCTCAGACCTCCCTGGGGTTGCAAATTTGTTAGAGTTCAGTATGTAAAATCAAACCTTCAGCTAAAAAGCGTTCACAGGGTTAAAAACTGATTAGGTGACAAAATAGACTAGAATTGAACACAAACAAATCATAAAATGAAATGCACTGGAACACGTGACATTAAAACACTTTGAACCTTGACAACCCTAATACTCAAAATCTGCTGCCATCATCTCACACGCCAAGACATGCAACACGTCAATGTGGGCTTTTATTTTGAAATATTAGCTCGGACGTTATCTTTATTTTTGGGGATACCTTGACAGTCTTCCTCCTCCGGAAAGAGGGCTCAATACTGTCCAAGCCTCAGTATTTGTTTAATGCACCTTTCAAGGTATCCAGATAATACGACTGTAGCAGCCATGATTTTTTATCTTTCCTGTTAAAACGGCTGCTGATGTTTGTCTCATTTTTGCCAGACATGATAACAAAAAATAAAACGAGGCTCCAGATTTGAACCCTGCAGAGACCTGTGGCACGATGACAGACAACAAAGTAGAGACAGCGACGGTTTAATATGCCAGTTCCATTTAATAAAAAAATCTATTTATATTAATAACACTTCAGTGAACAAATATAAATTACAATTTGTGTGTGACAGATTTATCTGCCTGTAAAGTTACCTGCCGGAAATGTTTATAAATCTGCTTCATTTAAAATATTTAATTACTTAAAAAAATCAGGTCACATACAGCAGTGATGAGAGGCTGGACAACAACTCACATGTCTGATAAACTGTGCAAGTCACATCAAAGGAGAACAACAAGGCTGTACAGAAAAAATACTGTATATACAACACAACAAAGTAACCATGAATTTTTTTTATGGTGATATTTGGTCAATACATGTAAAGACAAAAGAAAACAAATTAAATATAAGTTTGACATAATCATCACAATCATAGGAATTAATCTAAAATACTTGGTCCTGACAGGTTTATCTCCAAAACTGAAATCAAAACCAAAAGTAAAAAGGTGAGACTGTGGATAAGAGTCCCTGGACTTATTAAATACATCAGTTCTTTTTTTTTTAAATACATTTCATGAGAGTAATACTGAGGGTAAAGTACTTTTTGTGACAGAGAAGACAATTGTCCAAACTGAAGAATTCAGGGTGAAGTCTGGTCCAGAGCCTGATGAGCCAGCCTCAGATTTTCTCTCAGGTCGTCCATCTGTCTCTCTGTTTGTGCTCTCACGATGCTCAGCTCAGTGTAAATGTCCTTGTACCTCTTTGTTGCGTTCCTCTTGTCCTGAAATGTGACACAGATCTGGACCTTTAGTGTTTACCAAACTGCTAAAAGTAAAATTTTGGACGCAAGTGAAAGATAAAAGTAAAATTCCTTCTCTTTTACCCACAAAAATTTAGGAATAAAAAACATTTTTCATTTGAACATTTGATTGGATATTAATTACACCACTTTTTGGGAGTTATCAGGCGGCAAACAAACAGCAAGAATGAATCTGACATTCATTTTATTTACAATCAGTGTCTAAGTATCTTTGTCTGCACTTGTTAGTGTGAAACTAAAATTCTGCTTATTATCTGATTTCTCTGACCTCTACCATCAACAGGACGTCTGGCAGGAGGATTTCATTTCCATTTCAGCCAATTTCCTATGATTTCATCTCTATTTATATATTTATACATTATGAATATATTACATTGGTGTGGGACCAGTGTGTGGGAATCAGATGGATCTATTGGCAGAAATTTAGTATAATATTCATAATAGTTTTCAGTAATGTATAATCACCTGAAACTAAGAATCGTTGTGTTTTCATTAGGTTAGAATAAGCCCTTCATATCGACATAGGGAGCAAATCTTCTCCCATGTTGCGCCGCCATGTTTCTACAGTAGCCCGGAACGGACAAACCAAAGACAGGCCTTTCATGTTTTCACGTTACCTGAAGGCCACCATAGCGCCTCCTACGCAGTTCTTGCAGAATAATGTATCACTGAACAATGTTTTTTCTATACAGGAGTTGTAGGGTCAATCTATCTTTCTGCTTGGCTATTTTTCCTATAAGTGATCAATAATGTGATCGGTTGAGTCCCTTTGCTCACACATTTAACAGTCTGATTTAACACAATCAGACTGTTGACGGTTGATTCTCACCCTTTGTGCTGACTGCAGCTCTTCCTTCAGAGACGTGATCTCCTGCTTCAGACTCTGCACCTCAGACTCCTTGACTCGCAGAGTGATCTGCAATAAAAACTTCAAATCATCAGCTTCATATCTTTGGAAAAAAGCTGAAGTGCAGAATCAAACATCTTGTTCACACTCAAATGGCACCCATGAGCATTTTTACAGGGATAAGTTACAGTACCCGTGTCATGGGTGACATCTAGTGGTCCAGTCAACACCTGAATTAACTTAAACCTGCTGCAGGCCCAGTTTAACCCAGAGTTTTAGTAGCTGTGTTATATAACTGTGTTATTACAATTTAAGGTGTCACTTCATCCTCAGTTCATTTTTGATCACAGAAACATGGTGACTAATAATCTGACAAACGTCAAACAACCAGCCGTTAACTGATGTAGCGCTCTGTCACAAGTGCAGAGGGCACAAGGCTACAAGGAGGACATGTGGTCACTTTCCCAGAAATGTAGAAGTCACATATCTAAATATATATAATCAGTTTTAGTCTAAGCTAATTCTGTATATTTGAGTCAGTGACAGCAACACAGATAAAATGATGATGACAGTGATCATTTCATTTTCAGAACTGACCTTATATTGACTTAATGACAGTCATTAAAATGCTAATAATATATACATTTGTCCACAGTGAATTCTTGTGTTGGTGAAGTCGTTTCTCCTCTTTGATGAAGAGAGACTTAGAGCTCTGTCAAAACTGAACTCATCGATATTAGAGATTCAGTTTATAGAAAACATCAATGATTCTTTCTCCCAGTGAGAAAGCTGTCACTCCAAATGTTCTAGTGGTCCCTCCTTTACGCTTTAACCGTTACCTTTCTCTCCCGACTCACCTCCATCTCGTAGATGTCCATCCCCTGACTGAGCGGCAGGTCGTCCTGTTTGGCCAGCGAACACAGTCTGGTGATCTCTGCTGCGAGGTGACCGCTCAGCTCCTGGACAAAATAGGGGATATAATTTAAACTGAATAAAAAGACAAATAAACTAAAGTAAAAGCTCAAATAAATTGTCTTGTTTTTCTAAAAACAAAAATCGTCAGAATAATTTGAAAGAAACTGCAATAATATATAAAAATTCGACATATATGAGACTTTTAGATTTTCAAAAAAGCCACAGATATCTTGACATATGGAGCAGAATATTGATGACTAAACTAAGCGAAGATCTATTTGTTGGTTTTGTACCCTGGATCTCCTGTGGGTATTAACCGCGCACAAGAACACACGATGGGTGGATTGAAGGGAGTGTATCACCTGGTTCCTGGTCCTCAGGTCCTGGTTTTCCTGCTGGCACTGACACAAGGCCTTCCTCTCTGCATCCACAGCCTGGACCAGATGCCCGTTCTCCAGACACTTGAGAGAGAACTGCTGGGACAAAACCTCGAGCTCCCGCTGGTAGGAGGCCAGCTCCTCACTTCACAAACACACAGCAAACATAGATGTTAAACCCTTAAGAACGTGTTGTCCAAAACCCCCTCAGTTACAAACTGTAATGGTCCCTGGACTGTTGGAAGTCATTACCTGTGTTGTCTGTGTAAGTCCTCCAGGATCGTGTTTCCGTTGTTGTTTTCTGACTGGCATCTCCTCTGCACCTCCCGCTCCAGCTCCAGACGGTGGGCGTTCTTGATGGCTTCGATTGCTGAGAAACAAGGAACAGGAGAGCAGATTCAGGCCCTCCAGATTAATTAAAATAAATATATGTTCAGGATTTCTGAAATTACAGCTAAGAAATAATGCACAAAAAAACTGTATGAAACAGAAATTCCTTCGGTTGAGGTTTGGATTAATGTGATCCTCGATGTTTTTGACTTTGAAAACTAAGGTTTGTATTAAGATTATTACAGGATAAATTATCAGATTTTAAATAAACTATTGGGATTACATTAATTCCCCTTTGTTCTTAAGATACCCCAGTGTTTATCTTATCATCTGTTTAGAATTTAGATTTTTTTTTTCTAAGGTGAAAAGAGGCACCATTCCACATATGCATTTTTAATTATTTTAATTTATTTTTAAATTTTAATTATTTATGTATGTAGTTATTTATTTTTATTTCTATCTTTATTTAATTATTTATCTATTTTCAATTTTGTTTTTTTTTTTACACTGCAGACCCCACAGCAATGTCATTTTTGTAATTTTTCCCCTTTAAATACTTCTGTTTGTCCTTGTTAAAACTATTATTTAGAAAAAGTATTGAAGTTTCGGCAGTTCTCTTAACCACACACTGGACTTGTGATAAAGGTGAGAAAATAAACTTTGTTATTTCACCAAGTAAAGAAATGTTTAATGTTTTATATGTACACCATGCATAAACAAATATGAATTTCTTTTCCTGTTTATCATGTTTTGTGTTTATATAGAATTAGAGCTGAGACAATCAATTAATTAATTAGTTGATCAACAGGAATGTAACTGACAATGTTTTTTTTTTTAATCTATTAATAGGTTGAACCATTTTTCACGCAAAAATTGTGAAAAAATGCCAAATATTTGCAGATTTCAGTGTCACAAAAGAGAAGATTTGCAGCTTTTGTTTGTCATATGTAATTTACCACAGAATATTTTGGGATGTGTTTTTACACATCTTTCTTCACTTCCACTACAAAATATATTGCAGGTATAGGAGCGATGAGAGTCTCTTCTCACCTGTTGCAGTAGCAGCGCTCTCCTCCTCCAGCAGTTGGTCTCTCTCCTCCAGGAGGCGCTCCACTTCCTGTTGGTGTCGGCGCTGCAGCTCCTCAACCACCTTCACATGAGAGTCCTCCATGGAGGCAAACGCACGCTGACATGTGGCCTGGGCGGACGACAGACGCTCACAGGGGTCACATACTGAACTTACAACCTCTGTGTATCACACTAAATGTTTCTTTGTGACCTATTTCCATCTTTTAATTCCACTGGTCAAAAACGTCGTTCTAAAAAAGCGCACTCCACTGACTGAACGTGGCACTCCAATAACACTGTTTGACTCATGATGGACAGTAAAACTAAAGTAGACGCCTCATGAGACTTGGCTATGTTATGCTCATGGAGCCTGGATAAAGCAGAGCCACACATGGCTTTATACTACTTTTACACAGGTGTGATAGAACTCCAACACCTGTAAATAGACTTAAATCTTAAAATACTGGCTATGAAAATTTAGCACTGCCTACCTTCAGCTTCTCCGTCTCCATCTCCTGTTGCATCTGAACAGAACTCATTTTCCCGTCAAACTCCTCTTTCATCTCTTCCACAGTGACAGACAGCAGCTCCTCCAGCTCCTCCACTCTTCTTCTCAGCGACAAAACTTGCTCCATCTCCAGGTTTGGATCTGTTTCCCGCTGGGATTCATCACTTTCTTCTAAGTTTTCATCCGACACCTCCTGGCTTCCCAATTGTGTGGTTTCCATACAGCTGAGCGAGGACTCAACCGTCTCTTCTTCTGGTGTTTCGGATTTCTGTTTAACATCTTCTTCCCTCGTTTCACCTTCAGTACTTTCCTTTGTTATCTCTGTCTCTGTGTCCTGTGGGTAAATCTCATCTGTCTGACAACACACACTCATCTTATCTCTCCATGAGGATCCTTGTTCTTCTTCTAGGTTCAACAGTCTTTCTTTTAGTTCTTTGTTTTCTTCAATCAGTTTGACACAGTTGCTGCAGTTAAGAGAAGAAGTGAGCAGTTTCTGTTTGGTTTCTTCAAGCTCTTTCTCACATTTTGACTGAACCTGGTTTAAGTGACAGCAGTACAGAGCTTCAGTGGCTGCAGAGTGAAAGAAACCAAACCAAGGATGCGCTGAAATGTGAAAGGCGTTAAGTCTGTCTGCAATCAGCTGGAGTTGTTCTGGGGCATAGGTGCTGACAGAGGAGGCGACTTGGTTTAGCAAAGAGATTTTCATCTGTGTGATCGCTCTAAAATGTTCAACGCCACAGAGCTGGTTAAAATCAGACAACTTGCTTTCATCGATCTTTGTGCTTTCTGTTTCTGTCACACTTGCGGTATCCCAAATAATATCCAGATCTTTCAAACCTTCCCTCCCCTCGTCTGTGCGTGAACCTGTCTCGGGAAGTAGACCTACACCTACAAGCAGCATTTCTCTCTCTAAAATCATGTGCTCTGTCACCTGACTGAGAAGCACTTCTACAGATTTCTCCTCATCTGATTGGGAAGGGCTGGCTCGCAGTTTGTTGAGAAGCAAACTCCATAACCCTTCCTCCCACTTCAGCTGACTCACCACTGCAGGCGTCTCCTCCTCACCCTCACTTTCTTTTCCAAAATCCAACCTGTCAATCGCCTCCAATAATTTCCCCAAAGCTTCCAACCTCATGACCATCCCTTCTATCACTTGCTGGATCCTTTCTTCACCAGAAACACAACTCTTTTCTCCCTTCAACCTCTCCTTCTTTAACTCCTGACTCAGTCTCACGATGTCAGCCTCGGCCTCTGCAGCTCTCTGAAGGTAAAGTTTCTCAGCCACCTTCAGCTCTGCGTTTTGCACCTGCAGCTCCCTGCAGGTTGCTTCTGATTGGTCGAGCTGCCTCTCCAGCTCTGTCAGCTTAGCTTCAGTAGCCTGAAAGCACAGCAGCAGATACCCCTCTGCTTTCTGTTCATTTTTCTCCTCTTCTGTCTCTTCCTTCTCTGCCGGGATGTTCAGCTGCAGCAGCGCCTCCGCCTCCCTCAGATTTTCCTCCAGAGATGTGATCAGCGTCTGGGCCTCCAGGAGCTCCTGGTTCCTCACACCCAGCTCCCTCTCCAGATCTCCTGCCCTCATCTTTCCCTGTTGCTCCACTTCTGGGAGGTGATGGGGTTCGGTGTACCTGCTGCTGAGCTCTGCTTTCAGCCTCTCGATCTCGCGGTCTGCCTCCGTCAGTTGGTTTAACATCTCCTGGTTGCGCTGGTTGAGGGCCTCGTTCTGGCTGGTGAGCAGCTCCACCTCTTGGGAAAGCCTCCTCACCATCGCCTGGTCTGGAGGTATGTACTGCTCTATGAGACAGTTGAGTGGGCTCTCATCTCCCTCTGCAGGCTTTTCCAAAATGAATGATTCTGGGTCATATTCACTGTCATTTATTTGTGTTTCTGAAGTGGGGAACAGCTGACTGTCTTCTCTGTCTAGCTGCTTCTGGTGGTTGGTTGTTGTGCTATCAAAGTTTAGTCCTGTGATTCCTCCATCATTCTGAGACAGTGCATGTTGCCTGTCTGATGCAGGTGAAAGTAAAGGTGTGAAATCTCCCAATTCTTGGAAATTGCCCTCTGTATCATGCAGCCAGATGCTGGGCATCTGAGGTGTTGATGAAGGGGGTTCGAGGCCGAGCTGCTCCTGCATGTCCTGTCTGATAATGTTCTGCCGCTGTAAGAGCTCTCTGGTCTCTTCATATACATCTCTCAGACTCTGTGTTTGGCCGTTTGACGTATTTTCGTTTGGGGGACCTGGTGGAGGGTCAGGCTTAGAAAAGAAACCGGAATAGGAGAAAAGGGAGAAAGGAGGACGATTAGCTCCACACAGAAACAAGATATCAGCTAAGAGGCTCCAGATTTAGTATTTAGCTTTACCCTTGTAACCTGCTCCTGCTGCTGCTGCTGCTGCTGCTGCTGCTGATGATATCCCACTGGACTCAGCTGAGCTTCCAGCTCTAGTCTGCGCCGCTCGGACTCTGCCAGCTGAATCTTCAGATCCTCAACCTTCAACAACATAGAGATAACCAGTTAAAGGGGCAGTGCAATTTTACACTTGAAGATAGTTCACTCTGTAATGTTGGTACTCCTCAGCCTGTGAAAGCAGTTGTATAGTAGGATGTTCTACATTAGGAGAGAAAATGGTTTGTAAATTTGGTTTGTAGGTTATACATTTATAACATAAAGCCTGTGCTACAAACTGCGGACATGCAGTCTGAATTCATTACATACATTGGAACGAGTTGACCCCACATGTGAAGTACTCACCCCCTTCCTGTAGATGTCCAAAAGCTTCTCCATCTCCACAGTGTCTTTGGCTTCAGTAAACAGTGAGACTGTCCTCTCCGGTCTGAACATAGTCTTCTCCACCTGCTTCCAGCACTCTTCCATCTCCTCTTCCACTTTTTCTTGAGATTTTGGACTCAGTGCTCTGACACCGCCACTCTCTCTCTTATCTCCACTCTCTTCCCAGCTCAGAGAGAAGCCCAGCATGTTCTCATACCTCCTCCTCCTCTCCTCCCGCCTCCTCCTTCTCTCCAGGTCTCCCATCTCCAGCGAGCACGGAGATTTAGTCCTCTGAGGGTCGGTCTCCAGTGTTGACTTTTTCTGAGGTCTAAACTCAGCCCAGTCAAATGTTCTGTAGCGCCCTTCTCGCCGTCTTTCCATCACACTCCTGGGTTTGGGATGAGAGTCTCTCTCTGTTGGGATGTCAATGGAGGAAGAGTCCTGAGTCACATCTGGTTTGGGGAGGGCTTCAGGTGGGCTGCAGGGGACGTGGTGGCCAGGTAAACTGCATACATCAACCATGTAAATCATTCTTTTAAGGAAAAACTTTTCAAACAAACATTTCAACAAACTGAGGATTCACTGCTTTCCTCCGTTCAATCAGTGTAAACTGATGAACCTTTGGTGCTTGAACCGCCGGTTGGTAAAAAACAAATGATTCTATAACACGTCACTTTGGGCTCTGAAAAATTGTGATCAACATTTTCTATTATTGTAATTAATTAATTAAATTTAATTTCCCATTTTATCCCACAGGACTATTGTAATTTGACTTTACCTGGCTACATCTGGAGCATTAGCTGGATGCACATTTTTCATCAGAGACTGGATCCAGTTCTTGCGTATCCCTGCAGTCATGGCCGACAGTGTGTAGACGGCCTTCGGAGTCTGTGACATATACAAAGTTAATTATCAGGAGATAAAATTTTGGCTCTTTAGCGTAGGAATTGTTGCTATAACATCTTACATGGATCTGAAATCCGTAGTTCCTCTGCACCTGGTACTCGGACACATTATAACACTTCGTTAGGTCAATTTCTCCTTTAAGATCTGAAGCCTGTGAGGAGGAATCAGAAAATATCTGTGTTGAATGAAACACAAAAACTGAATGTTTTTACAATTCAAAACCAATACATATGAAAGTACCTCCTCAGTTACTGAGTCCTTGAAGTATCTAAGACTGTCAGTTGACAGCACAAACCAGTATTTCTTCCACTAGAGGGAAGCAAAGAACAAATGAAATGTACAGAAGGTGAGAGGTTGTTAACATCATTTAGTTTAGGACTATAAAAATAGTTTACCTGGTCATTTTCATCCAGTTTCACCATCCAGCCTTTTTTGAAGTTTAATAAATCTGGCTGTAAAGAAGATAAAATGTGAACATTTTTGTTGTTAATACAAAAGCAGTTTAAAAAAAGGGAGCAGAAGAACTGTCTCATTGGTGATCGGACCTGTGAGCACTGAATAAAGCTTTGTTCAAGTTATTATAAAGGAATGAAAGTTATCTTATGTTAGTGTTTCTCAACCTGGGGGTCACAACAAAAACGCAGGAGGTCATGAGATGATTTACAGCATGACAAAGAAGAAAAACATATTTCTGCTGCACAAATTTTATTTGTAACTTTCATTTAATCTTTGTGGTTTTTATTGTAAATAAATCAAATTTTTTATATTCCTACAAATTATTTTTTTTAAAAAGCAGGATCACAAGAATAAAAATACCAGTAAACCCTGATTTACAATGGTAAATCTGCTGGTATTGTTTTCATATGTTTTATTATGTCTCTTTTCCTTTTTTTCCTCTTTTCCTTATTTCCTAAGAATTGCTTCTAACCGTGATTTTGAACATGTCTGATAAGACAAGAAGATTACACAAACAGTTTGAGGCCTGTATGAATTAATTTACATTTTCTTTTACAGATTTTCTCTCTACATTTGGATGGAGTAAAGCCATGAAGCACAGGGGTTAACAAAAGAAGCTCAACCTTGCATCAGTGTTTTAATATTTTGTCAACACAATCAGTGTACCAGAACCTTAAAATGCATCATAAGATTAACAAACTTATGACTTGAATCAGGACAAATCTGATCAAAGAATAGGTAAATAACACAAAGAATATGATTAGTACTCAAGGTCACATAAGGATTAAGGAGCTGTTTGTCCTCTAGGGGGGGTAATTGGGGCTTCCATACATTTCATCTACACTGCCAGTGCAAGTGCGTAGTGATGCCTGATTTTCAGACATAAATAATTAGCGTTTAGTTTTTAATTAATGACTTACTGTCATGACGGTGTCTGACGTCCTGCGGTCCAGGGATTTGGATCGTCTCTGAGGAGGGGGCGCGCCGAGCTGGGCTATGTCTCCACATGACTGCAGTTTCTGTGGAGGGCAAAAAGTCAAAAATCAAAATGATTGCGAAAACACTGAAATAACAAGAACTCCTTTCATCACCAGCATTCATGTTTTTTTTTTTTTGTTTTTTTTTTTTTTATCAGACACAGGTTTTCACTGATGCGGAGACGTGACGTGTTTTCTCAATTGGGACGGTGGCAGCTTTGCAGCCTGCATTCCTTCAACCGGAGTAACCGATAGTCTGGGTCCTTGGCAGGGATGTCAGCTGTAAGGATTAGGCCTGCTGTAGAGCTCTGCAGGGAGCCCAGCAGGCTTTTCTCCACCGCCTGTTAAACTCTTACTCACATCACCAGTGAACTGCACATGGGTGACTGGATTTGGATGTGGAATGCATGAAAAGGTTTTAGAGGAAACATAATCCCTGATACTCCGAAGCCTTTTTGTCTTACATTTCAAAATGATGCTACAAGTCCAAAGAGCTGAGAGTGAGATTCCTGCATGCTTCTTATGATCAGGTTTCATGCTGGCTAATAGAGACGCCTTAACAGCACGTATCAGGGTCTCTGTCAAGTCTGGATTACACAGCATTAAATGGAACAAGGTTTTTTGTTTACTTGAGCCTCTGCTATTCAAAAGATTCATTCTTCCCTCTTATATAACCACTTTAATGGGAAAAAATGACCACTTTAATGGTTACAGAACATTCTTTGTGTTTTCTCTTTCTCTGGCATTTACATTGAAAACTATCCAAGGACACAACACACGCAGGAACACAGTGCTCCGGCTGCAGTTGAACTGGTCTCTTTTTCCTCCCAAACAATTACTGACGGCTGCAGACAGAGCCCGTCCTCTGTTCGATGAAGAAGACTCCCAGAGCTGGAGGGGGAGTGGAGGGGGGGTGGGGGCTGTCTTGGGCATCTCAGCTCTGAGGCCTGAATGAACGCCGGACGGGCTCCTCTGACCTTCTTCTTGCTACCAAAACAAATGCACCCATAGACATAAATCATCACATGGGATAAAAAGTGCTGCTGGTGTATTTAAAAGGCAAATCCTCTGGAATGAGCCTGTGTGTTTAATCAAAGATTAACAGCGGCCACACTGATGACCATCTGTGTTGCACTACTGTGATCACAGTGTTTTCCACATCAGCCTCAGCGCCTGATGGCGTATTTCATAAAGGTGGCTCAGGATTCAGGAAACTTTACTCTGAAAACTCTGAAAACTGAACGCGCCTCACAAACTGAATCAGGGTTAATCTGCTTCATTACGACAGCTAATGTGGGCAGACAAGGTCAAGCCTGATTTATTTCATGACTTTATAACACAGACCCAAGGCAACGAGCACCGATCACATCAATTCACATTGAAGAAAATAGACCTGCAAGCACAGACATGACTTGACACTCATGTGAGCGCACAAATCAATATTTTTTGCTCAAGAATGAACAACTAGTGCTCTTGATTTAGCATAACTTATCTTCATGCCAATAGTCGTGTCCTGCTTGTACCCTTCACACGCTCACTTGGACTCATTTTGATCTCGGTCAGAAATATGTGGATACACATCACGTGTTCATCTGTTAAACACGTCGTTGCGTTGCGTTGTGTTGTGTTGTGTTGCGTTGTGTTGTGTTGTGTTGTGTTGCGTTGTGTTGTGTTGTGTTGTGTCGTGTTGCGTTGTGTTGCGTTGTGTTGCGTTGTCAGTGGAAAAACTGTTTTTTTGGCCAATTGGGGGCAGCAGACTTGACAGATCATCAAGTGTTATGTTGATATGTTGAACTGATGATGATGATGATGATGATGATGATGATGAATGTAAGTCCAGTATTCCCTCACTTTAGCTCTGTTTTTGGTCTCCACCAGCTCCTGAGGAGAATCTCTGGCTCAGCTGCTAAATGCTGAATTTAGAGAAATTTTACATTCACTGCAAATAGACTCATGATCAATGATCAATTTTTATCATGACTGTTTTTTATGTTACTATCAGCTGTAATATGTGATTTTTACTCTCAAAAATCAATATCAGTATCTGTCAGGTAACAGTCACTCCCTTATTATATGTCTAATATCTGCTTTACATTTTCTACATTAAACCAAAAATCAAGTAAAATCAGGAAAAGCTCTAAGATGAACATATATTTTCCAGAAGAGATTTAAAGGAGGTCACTGATGCTGCTGACCTGATTTCCTCAGGCGGCTCGTTCCACAGTTTCAGGGCTCTGACTGAGAAGGCTCTGACACCTTTAGTTTTCAGTTGTGCCTCAAGAACAGATAAAAGAGCTCTGGCCGAGGGGCTCAGGCTACAAAACTGGCTCATATGCAACTAACAGGTCAGATCTATCTCGGAGAGCCTTAAACACTTCTCTTGGATCTTATTAAAAGTCAGGTGAAGAGGCTGTTGCGGTAGTTGAGTCGCAGTGTAAAATGGCCTCTGTGTCTTACATCTTATTTTGAAAATATTTCTAAGATGATAAAAACAAGACATTAAACAGTTTTGAAAATAAACTCTGCTTTTCAGAACCACATTTACAAAACAGCCCTCAGGACCAGGCGAGTCTGGAGGTATCCATTTCCATAGTAACTCCATTGTGAGGTTTATTTGAAAAAACAAACCTGAGTGACTGATTTGAGCCTAGTTTAACTTGTAATCTATCTTTATGTAACTTCCTGTGGACTGTTTATGCTTCATGTTTGTGTTTTGTTGACACTATCACACACAGACACACAATTGTTAAGGTTTACTCACCTCTTTAATCGCTAAGGCCTGACAAGACACAGGGTCATTCACAAACAGATGTGCACTTGGAAAGGAGCCGCAAAAGGAGGCACTGCTTTCTGAGTTGATCAAGTTCAGTAAACACAGACCGTCATGATTTTGCAGAGGTTCTCATAAAGAGCCCTTAAGACTCACAGTTCCCAACATGACACTGTCTCTTGTTTCAGGTCATTGGAATCCCTGGAAAAAAGTGTGTAAGAGGAATGCTGTCTCCCAGATTACGACACACAAGAGCAGGCGGACTGAACGCCTTCAGGGCATCAAAACCAGTTCTGTTCACAAACAAAGTGCAGCTCAGAGTGAATCACCAACTCTCTCCCACCTGCTGACACATGTACCCACTCACACACATGCTGGAAGAAACACATGCCTTGACAAGGCAGGATCGACTTGTCCACGCGTTTCTCGACAAACTCTCATCACCTGCCTTTTAGCGTGCAGCGTGGACTCAATGTGGACTATGAAGATGCAAAAAACCTTGAATGAAACAGGATCCCTTGTGTTTACACGGTGGCTGATTGATGCAAACAGTGTCAGAGGGGAATTTGAGACGAGTTTACCTTTTCCAGATATTACATCAGGTCAGAGCTTCATTGTTGAAGTGACGTCTTTCTCTGTATAACACCTGGTTGTGTGAGTCATGTCCAAACCAGTCCAGCCTACAGCCCAGCCCAGTGGCAGGCCCAGTCCAGTCACGACAAACCCACATTACCTATTCATGATTATTACTATCATATGGCAGCAAACGACCGCAGTCAGGAAACGGGTTTTTAATTGTTTAATGTTGATGTTAAAGTACCGGAAATCATATTGTCTTAATCATGCACCTACATGAAACATTGATGTTGCAACAATAATAGTCATTTCACAAGGGATATACGTTTACTGGTTTAAAAAGAGTGTGTTTCTGTCTCCTTGAGCCTGAGCAACTACCCATGGGCAAGCCTGCCATCACATTATGGTGATTTATCATCAGTTATATCAGTTAATCATTTTTTTTTTATGTCTTATTTAATTTGGTTAGTCCTTCATTTTACACAGAGTTACTGCTCCCAGTCACAACATAGACCGGCACATAAACAAACGGGATAAACATAAAAAGATAAAACATGTTAATCAATGAGCCTCAGGGGTGCTGGTGGGTGTATATTTACTGTATAGACATGGGAGCGGTATTAATCTTCTCATCTACTCCTCGTCAAGGGGGGGTCTCTGAAGTTATCTGACCAACCAACAAGCAGGTCTGATGAAGCATACTAGCAGCGTCAGCGACCGAAAATAGATGAACAGACCAGCCTGCGTAGTGCAGAAGGTGTATTGTAGCGTGAAACATGTATTTAGTGTGGTTACCTCTTGCTTGCTGGTGCGAACCTCACTCCTGCCCTTCCTGGAAACGGCTGTCCCTCCTCCCTGCTCTTTCTCTGCGGCCTCCAATCCCAGAATCCTCTCTGCTGTGCTGCCATGGCTGGAAAACATGAACCATTAATTAGTGAAAAGATTTCACCCGAGACAAACGCACTGTATGTTCGTGTGGCTTCCCCAACCCCGCTAACACACAGGTGGGTTCTGACATCATTTCCACCAGGATGACAGCTCCATAATCACTCCAAACTGCACCTGTGCAGCCAAGATCTTTTCATCATTGTTGTTGCTGCTGCTGAGAGATGACGGACAAGTAACCTGATATAAAGTACAGACAACTGTATGATGATGGCAACAAATGCTGCTAGTTAAAAGCTGGACTCACGATCAGTCAGTATCTTTCAGGACATGAGTGTGATATGTTCTGTTAGGAAGCTGATTTCATGGATGACAGAGACACATTACATTTACATTATTTTAACTGAATGGACTTTGTAAACATGTTCATTTGTTTGTGGGGTTAGAAATGGTTTTTAAAGTTCTTTTATTTAACCAAAGTTAAAGCTTTGTGGGACGTTTTTTTTTTTACTCTATACGAGCATTAAAAAATGGAACAGCCATTTGCCGCATGTGAAGTGTGAACAATTAGAATTTACTGGCCAATCAAGAGAAAATGAATCAATGACAATTTTAGTAATTGTTTATGTAAATATTACACATGTTGGGGCAGATTGATCAACAAATAGTACTGTAAGCCAGCAACAGTAGGATCAATAACAAAACAATGATCCATCTCCTGTTCTTCGTGCCGCAGTCTGTTCCTGTCGTGATCATATATATATATATATGTATGTATGTATATGTAAATATATATTTCAACAGTACATTATCAAAGCCTGACTCTGTTTTAAACATCACATGATAACTCTGTGTTGTTGTGTTTTTTAGACCAGAATGGAAAAAAAAAATCTGCTCAACAGCGTCTGTTTTACTGTTCCTAAAAGGTAACGCAGGTTTACTTCTACATACATGAGTAATCTCTGTAAATTCTTCTTGAGCAGGATGTTTCACTTCCCTCTGAGACAGGCCCGTGCCCTCAAACTGAGCTCTGAGCTGAAGTCTACTTTCTCTGACAGGCAGGCAGACAGTCAGCATTAAGGTCCTGAGAAACAAGGCTGCAGATATCTAATTACACCAGTGTTTTGGAATTTCTGGCCTTATTTGGAGGGGGGGATAAGTATTTTGTGTTTTTGTTTCCCAATAAGGCAATGAGTGAAGAACTGAGATATATTCTCCTCACGTGACCGGTTTACATGCTGCTGGGGCACAAACTGGGAGGGTTTCTTTAAGCTAAATATAAAAATGCGGCAGTCAGATCTCTAATGGAGGGGTAGAGCGTGAGCCTTTGATCTGGTGTTTAGCGTTGTGTGATAGCTGTTCGGCTTTATACTGGGGGGAAGCTGAGAGGCATTGGATGTCCTCTGTGCTAATTGCTTGCACATTTACCCCCTTTTCCTTTGCCAAGGCACTTTAAATGGTTAGCATTACCCACAGATTACATGCAAACATACATACAGAAAATAAACACCAGATTGCAGCCAAACACAATCTACAGAAGAGTTACTCTTACACATTATCATCAAAATTGGCTGGAAATTGCTAATCTTCCCCTGATTCATTTCTAACCTTCTGTCCTGGCTCTGGTTCTTGTTGTTTGTTGATGTTTGGATGTTGTTTGACTCAGGGTCCGTGTTTCCATTGGCTGCCGAGCCCAAAATTGGGCTCCCGAAACTGCCAGCAGCATCCAAGATCTGAGAGTCCGTGGAGACCGGGCACAGGTAGGCAGACGTGTTGCCTGGATATAGAGAGCAACACAAAAAGGTTTCAGACTGGAGTTAGACATAATGCAGGAAAGACAATCTGACAACAGTTTGGTTTAAGTTCACTAAGAAGCTGTATTCAAGGCAAATCATCCAGTGTCCTCACTGAGATACATGGGTTGATCTCCAAGAAGAGTAGAGGACATGAATTCATTCCTCTAAAGAGCTCCAGGGATTTAATCTTTACCCTTCAAACTCTAACACCAAGAGGGCTGAATCAAGAATATGAAATAAGACATATTTTGTACATTAAAATTGAAATATATTTAAGATATAGCTTCTTATAATCCTCTCATATCCTTGACCATCACACACCTATGTTTGCATACGAAAGATACAATGCACCTTTGAAGATTTGCTGAAGTGACTTTACTGGGTTTTATATACATTTGTCATATTTTGTGATGAGATTTTTTTATGTATTCCCTTTACACTTGAATTGTTAATTGCTTTGACAGGTTATCACCCTGGGTGGGTTGGATGGTTAACCACACCTGTCATCAGAGCCTGTCGGACTATTGGTCTGTGTGTAGTTTACTGCCACATAGCACTGAGTCTCTACACATCCAGCAACCAAGCAACCGGATGAAATCATTCTTTAATCCCACAGGACGACGTCAGGGTTGACACTGTAGTCAGTGGCACAAAACCTCCACAGCTTTCCCTCTTAACATTTTACATAATGATATATTTTCCTCAGTTTAAGAAATTACCCAAGAATTCAATAAAGCATCTCAATCAGCTTTTCTTACTAAAAAAAGTAAATACTAAGTGGTTTGAAACTACGGCGTCAGTGAGGCCAATCATTCTGGGCTTCAGGCCCAAATCACTTTGGGTCTTCAAAAACTGGGATATGAGAACCTCGCATGGAGCATCAGCGGGAGGGGGAGTAATCAAACAAGTGTGTTTTTGGCTTTTTCTAGAAGTCAAGTTAGAGTAAAGAACTGAATGATATGTGAAATATTGTTATGTTACAGATGAGTAAGTTCTGTTTCCCCACATGACAGACAGCAACAACTAATTAGGTGATAATAAACAAATCAATAAACCAATGAAAAGGCCCGGATGACTTCGGTTTAGTCCCAAACTTTTTTAAATTCTAGAAACGCCTCTGGTTTGAAGATGGAAATCACATATACGACGTTATTGTTCTAAAGTTGCTATGGTAGCATTGACAGAGCCACAGTCTATTTTCGGTTCCAAATGACAGCTAATTAATCATTTACACCAACACAAAGAAAACAGACTAACTACACTGACTAAATTATGACTGAGAATCAACAGAAAAGATGGATGAACTGGACTGAGAAAGAAAAGATGGTTTATGGTGACAAATATAGAAAAAGGAAACACATGACTAAAAGTAAATCTAATGTATGAATAACCTTTGTATTGAGGATTTTCTGTGTAATTGGTAACTGAGCTCTAACTAAGAATGGATCCTCAGGAGAGAACTAAAAGGAGATCTTCATTTAGACCCACAATAAAAAAAACTTTTGACAAATATTTGTAGATTTCAGCTTTGTAGAAGTAAAGATTTGCTGCTTTTCTTTGTCATGTATCATTTTAAACAGAACTGGGGGACTTTTGGGGTTTTTGGACAAACAAAACATTTGAAGATGACAGCTTCATCACAATGACATTTTTTGAGGTTTCATAGACTCAACAATTCATTGATTAATCAAAGAAATAATCACCAGATTAACCAAAAATGAAAATAATGAACAGTTGCAGCCTTACTCTACTGCAATGCTACAGAGATAATCTAGAAAATACACATGACCCACTTCACAGATACTGGTTGACTTTCTAAAAGAACTGATCAAAATGATTGTCCCTGTCTGGAAAACACCTTAAAGAATTCAATGACTATCCAGGAATTCAATGACAAGAGGAAACCCTGCTACAGACAAGAGTCCTGACAGAGGATCATTCATTAGAGGGTCTGAGGGAGTTCTGATGAAGCAGCCCATAGGCACAGTCAGCAGGAGTTAATCCAGGCCTTTATTACAGGACCTCTCCAGACCCTGCAATAAGTCTGACGCCAGCTAGGTACTGGTGTCCACTCTGTCCCAGCGCAACGCTCCAGTAAGGACCAATACTTGTCCTGTGCTAATCATCAAGCCAACCAGGACCTGTTTAAGAGGTCTTTTATGGATCGTGTTTGGCTTTTATGATGCCTGAAGGTTAGAGACACACGTTTCTCTGCACATCACAGTGTGTTTGTGTGTTTCTGTCTGTCACTTCCTGTTAAAGCAAAAACTCCTCCAGCCAGTTCCCATGAACACAATCCAGGACTCAGTCACTGTGTCTGGTTAAACAAGGGTTAAATGAACTGTTTAAAAAAAAAGCTGCAAGTGTGTGAACATCTGCACGACGTTAGGACAGAGCAAGAGGACAGGAAGTGGATGTGATTGGCTGATGGACACGAAAGCCAGGGTGTGTGTGTGTGTGTGTGTGTGTGTGTGTGTGTGTGTGTGTGTGTGTGTGTGTGTGTGTGTGTGTTTTGCCTCTGCTGCACCTGCAGGGGTCTGCTCTGGGCCTGGGGGATCTGTGTCTGTGACAGTCCAGATGGGGGTCACATCCTGTCCCCTGCCCTGCTGGTCTTCCTGCCACCGACCACAGCTGGACTCTGCCGGATCAGTTGCAGCCATCTTTGCTGGACTGGGTTCCTAATTTTTCATTAGAAAAAACAAAAAGACAATTCAGCACTTCTTTTATTTATATATTTTTCTTCTATTTTTTTCTATTCTCTATTCACTGTGAGGTTCAGTCGTGGTTTTAGTCTCATACTGACCAAAGATGAAATATGAAGGGGGATCAAAAACTACAGGATTCATCCTTTGAGGACCATGACTAACTAAATTTAATTTCATGGTGATATTAATATTAGCAGCTCCCGAAGCTGTTAATCTGTTAATCTTGCACTGAATCAAAGTGTTCCAGCATCATTTGTCCCCACAGCTGGCAGGACAAACACAGTGTGAGCTACAGAGTGTACTGAATCACTGATGGGACATTTGCTTTGCTACCTGGGTGGTAACAGGATCCACTTTGCGTTTTTTCTTCTGATTTTGCTTGTTAGTCTGTAGATACACTGCAAGCTGTTCACTCCACCTGGTAAAGACATATAGAAACAGCAGAGACGAGGCATTATACAGGCTGGATGTGAGAAACCTTACTGCTAAATGCTCCTGTACTTTCTCTTCAGTTTTATACCGACCCATTAATGATCTCTTTATTGTCACCACGGATGAATATTTCCTGCTCCGGCGTGACGATGCAGAGCGCGTTTCTCTGGCCCGTCCTGGGCTCAGCGTCTGTGATGTCCGTGCACTGATTCATGTTCACCGTCCCCTGTGGCAAAGTGCTTGGCTGGAGGAGAATCAGAGCATCTAAGTTACTCTTGTAGGGGTTGGAGAGCTTGTTACTGAAATTGTGTTGCTAGGACTGATTACCAGAACGCACATGAAAATGACAGTTACACAGAGTGGTTAGTGGTGTTGAGTGTGGAATGAAAGAGATGAAGGAATGAGATTTGAGGGGATCACAGAGAGAGGGGGGATGTGTGCATTAGAGGACAGGCTAAGCCCAAATCATCTGCTGCGGTTCTGCTCACAACATCTGGCCTAAAGATGCCAGCTTGATCCCAACATGCTGTAAAGGCAGATGTATACTGTATACAGAGCTGGGCTTACTGTACACTGCTATCTTTTGTATGTTTTTGTATTGATTCACTGTTTCTGAGCACTTTCTCACCAGTTCATCCAGGGCGAAACTCAGGCTGCCGTGTTCATACAGGATGAAGAAGCGCCGCTGCCATTTCTGTCAAACAGAGAGAGGAAACAAAATCAGGAAAATTCTTTTTTTCTTAAGACATAAGTCACAATGCAGAAGTGGGAAATTTCTCTGTATTTCATTTCAGTTTCATTATGCCCTACCCGTGACCTCTGCATTGGGTTGTCAAAGTCTGTCCCCTCCGGAGCCAAACACATCCAGCCTCCGTAGATGGGTTTGGCCTGTATGTCGCGGGAGAAAGAGGAAACCAGATAGTAAGTATTCAGCCAAAGGTTGTAATCATCTCACTGTGTCATTGGTTAGTCAAGTGACAGATACTACAGTATGTATTCATATAATAAATGAATAGTTTATTGTTTAAAATGCTGCACATCCCCTAATTCCTGCTTCACAAATGTCAGGATTTGCTGCTTTTCTTTTTTTTTTAAGTGATAGTAAATGAAACGAAGCCTGCAACTAACAATTACTTTCACTACCAACGAATCTGGTCGTTATTTTTTCTATGAAATAATTTCTTAATCTATGAAATGTAAGACAATAACGTAAAATGTCCATCACAGTTTCTCATGGTCCAATGTGACGTCTTCAGATGTCTTGTTTTGTCCCATCAACAGTTCGAAACCCAAAGATCTTCAGTTTATAATGACATAAAATAGAGAAATTCTCAGATTGGAGAGGATCAAATCTGAGAATATGTGGTAGTTTTTGCTTGAAAAATAACTGAGGCGATTAACCAATAATCAGAATAGTTGGACATTCATCTTCTGTCAACTGACTAGCACCTCCAAATGAAGTATCTTTGGGTTGTTTACAGTCGGTCGGACAAAGATTTACAGCTGGACTGATAAATTGTCCAGGCAGATACCTGCAGATAAGCTCATAACAGATATATAGTGTCACCTTGACATAATTTGTCCACTGACTCACAAGTTGATTTTTCAAATGTAAAATGTTTTGCTTAGTTTGTGTCTTTTTCACAATTCTTAAAAAAAAAAACACACACACACAAATCTAAAAGGGTCTGTAGATGTCACCTTTGGCTCTCAGGAATTTTCAATTGTTTTATGACATTTAACAGAACTTCAGATCAATCAACAATGAAAGCAATTGGCAGTTGAAGCCCAACTAATATAAACCATCATTTTCAATACATACTGTATCAATTGTACACTGAAACTCAATTACACAAGCTGGGATTCCACAGTTAAATTTTTTGCGGCAGGCGGTTGAGCTCTGACATCCAACACTTAACACTCTGTATTTAAAAACAGCTCTGTATTTAAGCACTAAATTCTGATTAAGAAAGCCACTTTTCAAATTTATGTTACAGCACATAAAAGCATCACTGGGTGTACAGCTTTTTTCAGTCAAGCCACACTTCCAAAGCCACACACGCAGTATAGGAAACATTTCTTTTTGAGGATAAACCTGTTTCTGTGAGCCACCAAAATAAATTCAATATGCAGGCAAAATAAAGTGTTTGGTGTGGTGATGTGGGACCAGACTAGGGCTGAAACAAAATAATTATTTTCATCATCTGTGAGTCTATGATTATCTTTGTTTGTTTCATTTAATGTAAGAAATCTGTAAAAAATAAATAATAATAATTAGGCTACAATTTCTCACAATAAAAATTTCCTTAACCCCAATATGACATATCCAAATCCTTTTGTACAACCAAGAGTCCAAAATCCAAATTCTCACATTTGAGAAGCTGGAAACATGATTTCCTGTTGATCGAAAAGCCAACCCAAGTTCAGATGCACAAAATCTTTATTTTGAAACACTACCTTGAGATTTTCTTTGTGAATATGTCCCAAAATTCCTGCGGCTCAAACAAAGAAAATAAACATGACTTTGTGCTCCCTGTTGTTCCCCAATGGAGCAGATTGTTTTGATGCTCAGCCTTTAACTTTGACTTGACAAGAGGGAAAAGATGTGAATTTCTCTTTCTATCATTTGTGAAAACTTAGACGGATAAAGAAAATTCAGACACAGTATGCAACATTTGACACCATGTGAAAAACAATGAAACTATGAACCACAAAACAGCTTTTCTCCATGAATGCAGCCAACTGTGTCAGAGTAATACCATGTGTAGTGTTTGCAGGTTGAGCAACACTGCTGAAATTACAGGGCACAGTGAAACCAGGCAGGGGCACAGAGAGCAATAACATATTTGAACAATGTGAGGCATGTAGGAAGCCGTCATGATTGTCTCCTAACATCACCTGGATTTGACAGACCTGCAGGAACTGTTTTTTCAGATGCGGTGAACCAGTGTACACATGCTTTCTACGCAAAAATAAACTGTCTATACTGCTGATGGTTGGCGAATACGTGCACAAGCATTAAACTTTTTCTGATTCCACTGTCTCACTTTTTCTTATTCTATATATTTTTTTTTTTTTTTTTTTTTTAAATGCCTGTGATAATGCTGCAAACCAATTTCCCCACTGGGACAAATAAAATACTACTACTACTATTGCTGCTTCACTTTGTTTCATATCAGGAATCTGTCAATTCAATCAAAACAAGGATCTTTAGCTAGTATAAGGAATTGAAACGAGGCTCTGCTTTGGGATTTGGGAGATTTGTCTTAATTTTTTACATTTTTTTTTGAAAAACGTGTAATTAATAGATTCACTGTTAAAAATGATGAATCTCCATGTTTATCTTGCAAGACAAAATCGTTTGAACTGAGGAAATAAATGAACTGTTAATCAAAGAAAACTAGCAGTCAGCTCAGTTCCAAGGATGCTAAGAATTAGAGCTGGGACAATTAGTCAATTGGGCCTAATTGATTAGTAGAAAATGAATCTGCATTATTTTGAAAATTGAGTAATCATTTTGGACATTTTCCAAAGCAGAAATGTGAATATTTTTTTTGTTTTATGCTTCTCAATTACTAGACTGGTGTTTTTTTAAGTGAACATCTTTGGATGTCGGACTGTTGGTCGGTTAAAGCAAGACGTGAAGATGTCAGCTTGTGCTATGAGAAATTATAACAGGCATTTTTCACTATTTACTTTCGTTTTAAAGACAAAAAAGATTAATCGGTTAAACAAAGAAATAATCGGCAGATGAATTAATAATGAAAATAGCAATTAGACCACAGTAAAGATAGAAGGTAATTAAACCTTAAATTAAACATTTTCACGTTATATATTTGCATGTTTTCAGACTGAGATTGAAGGTTGAAGTTTGTGTTACATGTACAAGTTAGAAAAACGTAAAGGTTTTTTCAAGACGTAACTCTTGAAAATCATTGATTAGTCAACAGTGACATTAACTGAATCCAAGAGTAGTGTAACGTTACCTGCTCCTTGTCATGGTCGTTCAACAGATGCAGCTCCCGGGACTTGAAGCAGTTTTGGCACTTACTTTTATTAAAGATGTTGGCTTGAAATTTGTTACAGGGATTCGTGGCCTTCTCCCCAGACATGTTTCAGTACATTTAGCTCTCCTCCGCGGCGAATAATCCAGACACAGACCGCTCCCCTCCGCGTTTCCTCCACATTGAATGAAGCGGCTCGTCCTACACGAACATCTGTCATATACTGATCTGTTGACTGCTGTTGTCATGGTCATGTGTTCTGACGTAGAGTTACGACACAACATCCGGTCACAGCCTACAAAATAAAACCACAATTAATTGATTTTCTTTTTCTTTCCTGTTTTTGAAAGAAAGGAATTTATTGAAACATATACATTAAATTTACAGATTAAAAAAAAAAAGAATTAAATAAAAATACAAAATATTTAAAGTTCAGAGGTGTTAACTGCTGTCGTCATACTCTAACGTAGAATCTTCATACATCCGGTCAAATAATCCTAAAAAATAAAATTATTGACTGTTTTTCTTTCCTGTTTCAATTCAACGAAACATATATTGCAATTGTACAGATGAGCAAATAAAATGATAATACTTAAATAAAAAGCATGATGATGTAGTAAAGTAAAACTAAGACAAAGAATTCCTGTCATATTCAGGGAATCCAGACATTTTTTTCCAATGAACAGTTGATTAATTCAAGGATTTTACGGTTTGCTGCATTCAATTTTCACTTAATTTTGCTAAAAAAATAAATAAAGGTTATACCAACAATACTGTTTTTGGTCTGAACTGAACTGTATGCATCATCATCATACTGCTCATAAACAAAATAATAGATAAGTTTCAAACAGGTATTATCATACTGAAATCTTAAACAAAAAACACAAGGACAGCTCTAAGACAGCTCCTACTATAGTGAAATTTAAAGACAGCTACCATATGCTGCATTATGTTTATACTTGTATGTTAACCAAGAAATGTACGTCTTTGCAGATGCAGCACAGCCACTGGAATATTGTAAATATTTACTATGTCTGCTTTCACGCTTATATTGATGCTCAGGTTCATCACACCAGAAAACACGACTATATAAGAAATGTCACTGTTTTTGTTTGTACCAATTACACTAATAGCAAGTAGTCTATATTAATATCAAGAATGGTGATCACAATATTTACACTCTTTGTGAATTTTATGAAGAATTTTATGGAGGAAAGTTTTTTGTAATTCTGCCCACCACCAAAAAACAAACCAAAACTGCTATAAATATCTAGATTATCACTTTTTTCTGTATCACCTATGACATAAACACAACTGAAGAAGTGTGTTTACTGTATGTCATAGGTGATACAGAAGAAAAAGAAGAATCCCACACAGACAGACTAACAGTGGATGCAAGCATTTATTCAAGGCAATGGCAGTGGCAGGGATTGTACAAACTAAAAATGGTTTAAAATTTCTGGCCATCCAAAAATGTATAAAATACAGTAGTTTATTATCATTTGGTATGTTCCGCTAATTACATTAAAACACAATTAGTTTACTTCGAAACAGTACAGATAGTTTTCTGCATGTGCAAACCAGGTCATCATCCCAATTTCTGACGTGTCTGTTTGGATACTGTATTTGTGCCTGCATTTTATTATGCAAATAAATTATATTTCATAATAAATGAATGCTCTAATTTAATACATTTTCATCAACAGATGCAAAACAGCACACAAAGAATAAAGCTTAAAAAATTCATTCAGTATGCTATCTACAAAACTTAAAGGTGCATTTCTTAACATGTGCATATCTGCTTTATTTTTTAAACAAGACCATGAAGACAGGTTTGATTTTGTTATTCTGATTTTATCAATTAATTGTTGACTATTGCTGGTTCAAGAATACAATTGACTGTTTATAAAGCCCCACCCCCTTCGTTACTGTTGCTATGTGGGTTTTACTTTCCGTTCTCACATAAGCTCCGGCAACCTTAGTCACTGTTGCGTTGTTGGTTAAGTTAACTCTTGCTTTTCATTTCCATTTTCCATTCTCACACAGCACATAAGCGCCTGAAAATGCTATCATGGAAGATTTACCATTTAAATCCCATGTACTTTTTTACACAATGGTTCTTTGATTTAAGATAGACACAGACAAAAATAATTTCTCGTTTTTCAGCAAGCAACTGTTGTTTTCTCTGGCTGAAAGGACAACTGTCACTGACCATCTTTATAAGCTGTAGCTTGTTAACCAGTTAAGCTAACATTCACACTACTCCATTGGACCTGGTTAAAAAAGACGACTGCATCTCCAGCTGATATTTTAATGTCTCCAGCTGAGTTATTTTAAGTGAGCTTAGTTATTTCGGGTATTATAATGAAAATGTAAGATCAGACTTTGATTCAGTTTGGCTGTTTATCCGACATTTGAATTGCACGTTTGTATTTTAAACTGTTTTCAAATGTTTTTACTTTTAGTATTAAGACTCCCCAATGTGTTTTGTCTCAACGTTAACCTAAACTGTGATACCATCACTAATGCATAGTATAAATTATATACTTATTAACCTTGAAAATAATGTTTACATTTATAGTTACCGTTACGAAGTTGCTATTGGATAATCACTTTTCGAGGGAGGGGTTTAAAACAGTCAACAGTTTTTGATGAAATCTTTTCAATGATGATTCAGTTTTTACTCAGATTATTTTCTAATTCAAGTAGCTTCCGGTGTGAATGGCCAATTTTATTTGTTTAGACATGATTATTTCATATTTACAAAATGACCTTTGAGGCTGCTCCGACAAAACGTATCTTCTCACATGACAAAACAAGTCAACCTTTGGTCTATATAAGCAGTACAGTTAATAGCATTGTATATGTTTAAGGAACATTAATATATGTATAGAGGAAAAATATTACTCTGGAAAAATAAATAAATAAATTAAAAACTTTTTTTTTCTCATAGCCACACAATTAACATTATAATGGCTTCTCAAATCTGGGTCTAAAACAGAAATAAATATTTGTGCTCAGGAGGGAAATCTAAACATTTGACTGTTGTTTTTCTCATATAGTGCATACTTGATAGACAGCTACTCTGGCATTGTCAGGCAGTATTAGTTTAGGTTTAGGTAAGATACATGTCACATTCATTCTACTGCAAATGTAATGTATACTACAGTCATTTTTTTTTTAAAATTCAGAATGAGTTCAGTTCACTGTAGGGGTATTAGGCTAAAGCTGGGAGTTAGATATTCAGTACTGAAGAAACACACACTGCAGTTCAGTTTGTAGAGTAGAAGATGTAATAAAATGTCTTTTCCCAGTCCAGTCTCTAAGGACACGTTCACAACATTCAGAGGAGTAAAGGAACTGACTGAACCCAAGCTTACAAACAGAAAAGAGGAGTGAGATTCTCCATCAGACTCATCTGTGCTTTAAAACTCGTGTCTGTGATACATGTCCGGATCGTAGTATTTTGTGACCACCACTCTGTTGGCAAACTTGCGGCCGGTGAGGGCTTGCATGGCTTTCTGACAGTCTGCAGCAGACACATACTCCACAAAGATCTGAAATCAAAAAGAGTAGGTATGAAGATCAGAAAAGGACCTCAGATGTACGCACGTAGGCATGAGAACTCATTCTCAAATGTTCTAAAAAGGTGGCGCAAACTAGAAATGAATGCGATGAGATTCTGGTATTTTCAGGGACTTCTTGCAAAATCGTTGTGTGTTACTGAATGTAGTGAAACCGAGACGTCTTCTCCAAACCTCATTAATGCCACCACTTTACTGTTGTAGCTACGCAGACCTCACCAACATCACAAAACAAGTTTTAATGCAATTAAAGCAGAGTCTGTAATGGGTTAGAGTAGTGCGTTTTACCACTATTGTTGCTCATTTGTCATTAAATGTAACCTGTGGTTTTATAGAAATGTCATTACTGATGTTGTGTCTGTTTGAAGGAGTTTATTTAAACCCTGCAGCCACCACACAGCAGCAGGTGCTGTGTGAAAGTGGTGACTTCATTAATTATTTAAATCTTGGTCTGGATCTCATGGTAATTCAAGTTCAGCACTTTTCTGAGCACCAGACAGGTAAGATGTTACACACAGATTCAGTTTATATTACATTCAAGTTCATACTGTGAAATCATTATAACATATGATTATATTACATTATACATTAGTACATTATAACCGTCATCCTTAAATCCTCGTGCAAAGTGCAGCTAAAAAGTTGAAATTAAAGCGTTTAGAAAAAAAGGGTCTCATATAAACCTGTAAATATTATTACGTTAAAATGGTAACATGAGGTTAGTAAAGAATTTATGTTTAGTCTCACAAAGCCATGCTACATGTGGTGAGCTATGATTTTCCTTAAAGATTCAAGTCTTCGTTATAACAGCAAGCCTGATGCTGCAACTGCATGGCCTCTTCATTTAGTAGCTTCATTCAGGTGGCTTATTTAGCAGAACCTTGACAGCATTTCCACAAGAGCCACCATGTTTTAACTGTTTGGAAATTATAAGCAAAGACCAATAACAGTGAAGAGAAAAACATAATTTCTTCTAACGCAAACTGAGCTTTTAATTCTTAATTAGCCTTTAATTTGGTTTGATAACCCAAGTTTCCTGGAGTTAATAATAAGTCTAAACTTAAAATATAGACTATAAAATGTAAATAAAAGGGCACTTTACAAACACAGGGCTCACCTTTCCACAGCCGGGGACTTCCACACCGTCAACGGGCCGGGGGATCTCGATGGAGCGGACGCTGCCGTACTTGCAGCACTCCTCGCGGATGTCTTCCAGGATCTCCTCGTAGTCTTCGTCGTCCACCAGCTCCTCAGGCATCACCATGTTGAGAAGGCACAGCACCTCCGTGGGCATGCCAGAGTTCTGCAGCCTCTGAAGCCCAGGGACCTGCAGCGTCACTGGGGTCTCTATGATGGAGGTCTACAGGTGGAGGAAGAGTGAGTATGTACATATTCAGCTCAGACTCAGTACAGTAAATAAACAAGATCACAGTCCAGACTCACAACTTTGATCTCATACTAAATTTATTTCCCATAAAACCTGCTGCTTCTTGTCCCTGAATCTTTAGTGTCTTTAGTGAAATCTTTAGAGTGAATTAAATGTTGGAAGTTATTTTTCTGTTGACCTTTCACACCCACAACCTGCCATTGTGAGACTGTGTGGAGGCTGGAAATTCCAATAACAGTCGGGCTTATGTGTGCGTACAGTTTTATTTTAACAGGCCTTTTTAATAGAGGACATTTTGACACGTCATAGTTGGAAAAGCACAGGTGTTCCCAGGAGACCCAGGATTTTTTCACCATAAATGAAGTCTGATTTTTCAACATAAGTGTGAACAACAGATCAGAAAGTTTGTGTATATGCTCTTTTTTTGTTGTTATTCTCAATTCTTTTATAATACATGGCCCAGTTTTAATCCTGTACTGACAAGACAAACCAGTACATTTGGGTCATGTGGGTGCAGCAGCAGAAAGTGCTAAAGGGCTGGGTGGCAGTGAGTATGAATCGGAGGGTGTGGAGATTAGTTAATTAATCCTGTGACAGTTAGACTTGGCCGAATATCGCGATATTTCCTGCCATATGCAATATTTTCCATAATACTTCAAGGTGCAATGTACATGAAGCAAAGCAGAGGCACACATACATACACACACACACACACACACACACACACACACACACACACACACACACACACACACATATATATATATATATATATATATATATATACACATACTGTACATGTATATGTGTGTGTGTGTGTGTGTGTGTGTGTGTGTGTTTTTTTGCTGTTTTACACAGTCTGCTTTGCTTTATGCACACTGTACCTTGAAATGGGACAAATAAAACTCACTAAACATGAAATACAATATATAATTGTGAATATTTTACAAAAAAAAAAAAATATATATACACACACACACACACACACACACACAGATTAATGCTTTCATTTGTTAGTGTCGTTACACTATCATAGTTTCGTGGGACAATTGAATGGAACAGAACCATTGTCATTGTTTCTGATAACAGCTGCACTTTTCCAGCTGTGGCCTTTAAAGAGGGTAAAGGGTAAACGGAGTCCTACTCACAGGATTGGCGTTTTTAGCTCCCACGCTCGCCCTCTGGACGATCAGCTTTTTGTCTCCCAGTTGCATTCCATTGAGCCCAGCGACAGCCTGGTGAAGACCACACAAAGAGCTCTGAGCAGCAGATCAAACACACAGCTAATGATCTTAACACAGAGAAGTCACACACCATCGTTACCTGATCAGTGGCGCTGATGTCCACATATTCACAAAAGGCGTAACCTTTTGACAGTGACGTGGCACTGTCCTTCACTAGATTGAACGCTTTGAGCGGCCCGAACGATGTCAAGAGCTCCTTCACCTGCACAACAGAGTCAGACAGCAAGATATGAGACTGACAGTTCACAGCAAACATAATGTGTTAACATAATCAGTGAATTCTAAATGTCCATTTGATACTCAAAATCAGATCACAGGGAATGGACTGAAAATGTTTACTGTATTTAACACCATGATTAAATACAATTTGCTATGGTAGTTTGTACACATGTGCATTTCACATTTTATGGGCGATGCATTGCTAGAGAAGAAAAAATTGTCTTTCGAGGTCTGAGTATTACAATAATAACCTCCTGACCTGTCAGAGAAAATTTACTGAGATCATCTGGAAAACAGCTGCAAATCACGATTATCTTCACTATCAGTTATTTTTATGTTTTTGATTATTCTGCCCCCTCACAATCTGTTTACTTTGTCCAATCAGTGGTCTGAAACACAAACATGGTAAGTTTACTGTTGTAACAGACTAAAGAAACAATCAAAAATTTGGATTTGAGAGGCTGGAATCAGTAAATTTGGGGAAAGTTGCTTAAAAATGACTTAAAAACAATTAATCCATTATCAAAATTTATCAATTTTCCATTAGAGTTGTTCCGATACCAATACTAGTATCTGAAATACCTCTGATACTGCCTAAAATATGGTATTGGCAAGTACACAAGTCTATGCACCGATCTGTTATCGTTATAGTTTCACACCAGGATAAAACGAGTTTTGCCGGAAATCAATTCTTCTTCGCCGCTCTAAAACAGTAGTTGCCAGTGGCTGCACAGCACAACTTCCTTTGTAGACTACTGTTTTTAGAGTGCCAAAGAAGAACTGATTTCCGGTAAGTAGTGTAACAGTAGCCGTTAGAAAAATGTCAGCAATTTGGCAACATGGCACTGGTACGTCCCAGCAGTAAAAAGGCAACGTGTACGGTCTGCAAGGCTTTAACTTCAACAGGAGACACTAGAGTTAGTACAACTAGTGTAGGAATTGTTTCATTTCTTTATGGCTGACAGTCAAATGAGATAATAAAAGAAAGATTCTATGTCATTCACGTATCTGTTCATGTTTTACAAAGGGTTCACCCTGAGCCATGACATACAACAATGACGGTAATCATATCACAAACAGGGTTAGGAGGCTACAGCTGTTAATCTTTTTTTCAACACATTGCTATTGGATAACTACTCAGTATCGGCCGATACACAAGTTCAGGTATCGGAATCGATATCGTGAAGAAAAAATTGGTATCGGAACATCTCTATTTTCCATTTTTTAACTAATCAATTAATTGACTAATCATTTCAGCTGTAATTTGGAGTGTTGTTGAGTTACACATAAGAAAATGATAAGGAAAAAGTGATGATAGTCTCGTATCCAGCGATTCACAGACTTATTTTGAGGACAAGCTCAGTAATAAATGATTTATGTTGAAGAAGAAATAAAAAAATGATTTTATTTAAAGTGGTTTAAGTGACTCTCTGGTGGTGCCTGCACCAGAACAGTCAGACAATATGTTTATACAGTCTTACCTTTACATTAAAACATGAACACACCCCCACTCCACCCCAAAAAAACACCCCCAACAACAATAACTACATCTCCAAAGCTTAATGATCAGTCCTTAACCCATAATTCCCGGGTCCTAAACGCGCTCCAAAAGCATGATGGGAGAGAGAAAGCAGCCAGTAAGGGAGCCTGCTGGCTCGGAGTGTATCCGTGTGAGGACCAGAATGTCTTACTTGCCTTGTGTTACATGTTGGCATGGCAGCAGTAGATGAGTACTACTGAACAAATTATGAGCGCAGACTTAACGATCTTACAGGCCCCTAGCTGGGGACAAAGTGGGGGAACAAAAATGAAAGAGCTGTGAGTATCAACGCAGTGGCAGTGACTGCAAGTATATATATACATATATATATACATATATATATATATATATATATATATATATGTATATATATAAAAAAAGTCAGTGAATAATATACATCAGGCTACATGTGCTCTGTAAACTAATTAAGAGTTAATGAGACAGAATGGACAGTTAGAATTAAATTCACCGTGTGATTCACATCATGTGCTCACCTGGGAGCAAAGATGGAGCGCTACTGTCAAACTGCTTCCTCTACACAAGTATTAAAATAGAGACCGTATGCTGTCCTATTTATCAGCAAACATTTACTTTAAGCTTTTATATTCTCAAAGAAAAAGTCCACCCTTAAATTCTCTAATCTATTTAATTAATATTCATTTACAATGTACATTTTGTTGTATCCACTTTCTCTCAGCCTGCCCAACTTAACGGGCGACCACCGGAGAACACCAGAAACGGAGCCTCGCTAAACTTGATAAAAGTGGGACTGCAGGTACAGCACAAACAGTGATGGATTTTTTTTTAGGTTGATACTGACATTGATATTTGAGAATTTCAAAAATCAATATTAATTATTTTTTCATAAACAACAAACTTGTTATCTATCTCTTAGATTTGTTCTTTAAACAATTAAGATGCCTGCTGAGTGAAACACTTTGCATTTAAAAAAAAATCAACTCATCAGTTCCCTCTGCTGGAGAAATTATGTAACAGAGACTAGAGTTTAAAATTACCTCAAACCTAATTTAACATATAAGTACTGATCATTATCAACAATCGCTGGTGTACACAGCAATATTGATATATCTGCAATAAGATGATATCTGCAGCTAATGATTACTTCTTTTGATAAATTGACAGTTGGGTCCCAACGTGTTGAAAAATATCCATCACAATTTCATAACACCCAAGATCGTGTTATTATCTTATTTTGTCGAACCAAAACTTCAAGACTGAAGGTACTGAGCTTGTTATGATAAGAAATTAATAAAAAAGATAAAACAATTCATCAGATTTTTGTTTCATCTCAGTGATAGATTATCAACATTTTTCTGCTTAATCAGCTGAACCTACAGCTACTTAACAGTAGAGTTCGTTACGTTTTAAACACAGCAACAAACACTATTCAAAATAAAACCTCTGTTGTAATGGAAAGATCCTGGTCTCGTTAGCATCCTGCACTATGATTTATTTCACCTTCAGTGACTGAGAAACGACAACAACAGTGCGTCCATAAAAATGCTTTTACTCTGTACATCTGAGGCACTGACACCAAAACCATTTCACCATCCATGGTTAACGTTTCCTGCCCAAAGTCACGTTAAAAAATCTAGAACACAAACACGTCACCAGTAATGTTTTTAGCAGGTGGACTTTTCCTTTGACAATCCAACATTCAGACCTGAATACCACACAGAAATTACTGCATGTCTCTTATGTAAATATACTGGACATTGCTTACCTTTCCTAAATGAGTACGTGAGACATGAGAAAGGTATAAGCAGTTTACTTAGCCAAGTCACAAAAAGTCTTCTTATAATATTCATATAGAATTAACGAGAGAATAAGTATAACATAAAAAAATAAAAGCTTGTGCTACAGACATTTCTTTTGAAAAAAAAGCCAATTATGTGTAGAAGTTGTTCATTGTGAGTACTTTAAAATATCAGGTCATTAAATATTAACCTGTTTATCTTTCCCCTATACTGTGTTTCTGTCAACTTTAATTGTGTTTTATCTTTTTTTGCAATACTGTGGGGTCATTCACTTCAAGCTATTTTTGACTTTTGTGTTTCAGTGTAACAAAAACCTCAGCAAGTGAGAGAAAAAACTTGAGTGCACCTGTTCAGTCTGTTCTCAGTTAAATACCTGGTCATCATTCAGATAGTTTGGCAGGCCTCCTATGAACAGTTTATGGGGGGAATCCGGAACGACGGTGGAGACGACACCTACACAAAAATGAAAAATAAAATGGTTCAATCAAAGTTTCTCAAATCAAAATGAATGAATTACATAGTAGAGCTTGTTGTTTTAAGGCTAAAAAAAAACCCATCAGTAATGAACCTGGGACGTGGAAAGCTGGCTGCTCTGAGATACCGGGCAGAGGTCGGTAGTCATGAGGTCTTCTAATCTTCAGCGACTGACCCTGGAAAATGATTCCATCGAAGGCCATGGCCTGCGTCGTCTCGTCTACAGACCGAAACTAGAAGAGAAAAAAAAAACACTTTGAGACTTCTGCTGCAATGTTTGCTCACAGCAACATGATGATGAAGGAGGAAAATGACTTTGCAGCATCAACAGGTATGCAGCAAATCTTACAGTGGCCTGTTACTGTCACACGTTCATATCATGAATTTACCTTGTCTGTATGAGTGTGTGTCTGCAGGTTGGTTTTGTGTATGTAGACAATATTCAACATGTGGGTTTTATGTTTTCCTTTCATTTGTTCCTTGTAATCTCTGGTTTTGATAAGAGCTATATGATTAAACTCTATTACCCTCATCATTATAAATCCTGGCTAATTACAACAACACAAACCATCTGCATCTTTTGCTGTTTAACCTCAATGTTCATTTGTACTGTCCTCCTATTGCTCTTTGATAAAAAGCAAGAATTTCAAGACGGGTTTGCTTGAAGCCTTTTTCTGTTTTCATCATGGTTACGGCTACTCGTTTAATCTCACAGCTCTGTCTCATCTGTCATGTTTGTTTTTTTATAAAAATAACTGCAGTAGCCCCAGATCTGTCCGGGCAGCAGACTGAAATTGACTCTGACAATGTTTTATTTTTTCACCTTGGGGAGGTCAAGACTGTCTCAAAAGAAGACAAAGGGTCTACAGCGCTGCTAGAAGCTCAGTAAGGCAGCAACGTGCTGCTAGCGTGGCTAAAAAACTACCCAGCAACACAAGCGCAGCACACAAACATCTTTACTCATACAGAAAATAAATAAAAAGACAACAGTGGAGCTTGATGGCACAGACTAGAGAGCTAAATCAGGTTCTGGATACACAGAAAATATTTGTTAGGAGGATAAATTCAGTGTTGTTTTTCATGGGATTTTCCCACAATAATCAAAATATACAAAATTGCCGGCCTCATCTTTTTTATTTGCAGAAGCAAAAATCTCATGGAGTGGCTGAACCGGGATCAGAAACACATACCTCTAGGAAAGCAAAGTTTTTATCCTGATTAATCTGCACAGCAAGTACAGGGTTACTTGGAGCTTGTGAAAGGCCTGCAAGCCGCATCTGAGCATTAAAGAACTCGGCCATGGACTCCTGTGGAGAAAGAAAACACAAAGCATGGACCGGACGCACTGGACACGTCTGTGTCGGGTAAAAATGTCACATTTATTGGAATAAACTGGAGGACAAAGAAACGAGTAACCGGAGACTTTACCTCAGTCACTCCAAAGGGAATATTTCCAACATAGAGGCGTCTGGCTTGTCTTGTCATCTGACTGCCAACTATGGGCACTTGTGTCGGTGCTGCAGCCACTCCAGTCGTGGTGGATGTTGCCAGCAGAGCTATTGTTGGTATTTGCCCGGCCGCTGAGGGGAACATAAAAGACAGAGCTTCACCTTCAGCTGCAGAGCTACTAGCTTCTGCAACCTTTGCCCCTTTATTTCATAACAGATTTTTGGAATGATTCATTTCTAGGTGATTCATATGAAGTGAGCATTAATGTGATCCCTGAAATTTCTGTAAAAATTGAATTAATAATGAAAGAGTAAAATCTGATGACAGGAACCTGAAGCCCACAACTCAACAGCGGTTTTAGGACTTGACTTGTTGGTCTCTGTTTTGTCCAGGATTTGACTGTTTCTGAATGCTGGCTCTACTTTTTTCAAACTAAACTAAACTAAAATATAAAAATATATATATTTTTTTAATTTACTTGAGGTTTTCTCCCCAGGAGAAAGACCAGAAACCTGTGCATTTCATCTTCCTTACACATACAGTACCTGCAATATTCAGAGATCCTGGAAATGAGTGTTGGGTAGCATGGATAAGAGTTTCATTTTATTGTTTAATTTTCCTGGAAAATCAATTGCGATGTTCATGGATAAAAATAACCAAACAGGACAGTTTGTTTGTGGCTAATCCAGAAGATTAAACACCTGATAAATCAATGTCACAGTGACTCAAAAATTACATAAAAATTAAATGTTGTCATAATGGGGACCTCATTGATTTTCTCACAATGGTCTAATACAGGGGTTTTTAAAAGTCTCACACTGCGGACCTTCCTCCAGACAAAACTGTGCCCCCCACAATCCCCATATGTCCACAGGTTTTCAGCAGATGGCAGATATCTGTATATGAATGGATAGAGGAAAGTCTCAGTGTTTCAGGAAGGTAAGAACCATGTCAACGTGACACCGCCAGCCTCAATAACATCAAAAAATGTAGAAATAGTTCTTCTATTGTTATTCTTTTTCTTAATTCTATTTGGGGCTGATCATGAAAACGGTTCCCATTACTTGGGAGCTTTGGGGAATGTAAACACGAAGCAGATATAATGTTGCCAGAGTCATTGAGTTAGGGTTTTGCTTCGACTTTAGCCCTGTTTCTTTTTTTTTTTTTTGCCTACATTTGCTTACAAATTGGCACCATTAAATGTATGTAGAATCAGCCACTAGCAGCACCTGTTTGCAGTGTACCTGCGGATGTACAGGCAATTATCACTGGATTCATTTGATATTGAAGAAAACATAAAAACGTACTTTCTTCAGAAAGTGTAAGTCACAATGAATATAAGAATATTAATGTCACGGCCACTGCTGCAGCTGCAACTGCTGAGCGTGTTGATGAGCCAGCAAAGTCAGAGGTCCAAACTACAAAAAACTAACTTCCTGTTGTTTTTACAACATCAGCATTCACCTGACCCTTTCCCCTCATGCAGTAACCTCGGGTTAGCTGGGACATTTAAATAGATACCACAGTATAAATGCTAAAATCTTTGATGGTAGACAAATTAATATTGCACACGCCATTTTGACATTTGTTTTTGCTCCAAATTTTTTTTTTTTATGGTTATGGTTGCAACTGGTCAGTTGATTGCCAGTGTTGTTCTTGACCTGGATTAGTCCTTGAATTGACCTGGTCTCAGTTTTTTTTTCATTTTTATGCCTTTATTAGATCGGACGGTGAAGAGAGACAGGAAACACAGGGATAGAGAGCAGGGGAATGACATGCAGCAAAGGGTTCAGCCAGGGAGTCGAATTTTACGCCCATGTGGTACTATGTGCCCTAACCACTCCACCATTGGGTCGCTCTAACCTGGTCTCGGTTCTGACCTGGTTCGACCCCTTCCAGAAGCAACTACAGTCTGGTTTAGGTCTTCACACAAGCTCAACAACATTAACACATGAAAACTCCTGAATGAAAAATCAGTAGGTGTGGCTCTGAAGAAGTCTGACTCAGAGACTGAAGAAGCACAGGGAACATGAGAGGTACCTTGCATAGCTTTATATTGCATTGGTGTGATGTGTTCAAAGCCAGGAGGAGGCACATCCCAGTATTTGCAGGTCCTTTTCTTTCTTGTTCGCCTCGGAGAGTGACTAGGTAAATAAAATGGACAAAATAAAAGCTCAAGCAGGAGAGGAAAATCTCATACATTCAGCCAATTTATTATTTTCATTGGACAATTTCCATTTGAAACTACAGGACAAGTAAGATGCATTAAAAACCCACCATGTAAAGTCAATTAAAAACACCTGAAATAAATGAGCCATGCTGTTAGCTGCTTCCAGCTTCTCAGTGTGAAGATCTGCTGCTTTTCTTTACTTTACGTTTAATGTGAGTTCATTATTTCTGAGTTTTGGAAATTGGTTGGACAGAATAAGACATTTGAAGACGTCACATTGGGCTTACATTCACACTACATTACTGTCCACGTCCTGCTCAGCACCAAACAGCAGACAGATTGTTTGAGAGCAGCTGGTGAACATAGTGGAGCATTTAGCAGCTAAAGAGCCAGATATTTCCCTCAGGAGCTGGTGGAGACCAAAAACAGAGCTAAAAGAGAGGGAATATTGGACTCACATTCATCAAGTGGACACAAGCATGACTCCAAATGAATGATCACGTTGCTCTGTACCTGCTGGATGTGTAAATGAAGCAAAAAGTTTACTATCTGAACTTAAAAGGGGATAATAGTTAATTGTTGTATTATTTCCACCGTCTCCAAGAGACCAAAACTAGTTATTACAGGTTTAATGGTACTAATGTTTTGGCTACTATGACAAGTCTCCAGGGAAAACGGCTATTACGGATGGACGTGCTGTGTGATTCATGATGACACAGGTGTATTTCTGCATTAAAATCCTGCCAGGTGTGGCTGTAACTCGGTGCTCCGCAGCAGACTGCTGACTGGGACTCTGCTGCTGGACTGCAGGAGGCAGCTTTCAGCCACTGACCTGTGCTTCTTGTGATCCCGGGAGGAGCTCCGGCGGTCCCGGCTCTTCCTGTCTCTGCTCCGGCTACGTTTCTCTCGGCTGCGGCTCCCTCTGTCTTTGCTCCAGCTGCGATGTTTGTCTCCTCGGCCCGCAGATCCACTGCGACTCCTCTTTTTGTGTCTCTCTCGTTCTCGCTCTGTGATGGGAAAAAAAAAAGCAACGAAAAATATTTACTATATATGTGCCAATAATTACTGTATATTTATCTGGTAAATACCAGTCTATGTTGTAATACTGGAATACAGATACTCAATACGGGCAATTAACATTTTTCATATAAATAATTAAAAATCTGATGTTTTTATTGGTTTTTCTAACTCTTACTATGTTATTCCAAAGCCCACATCCCACCCACCACACACCCTGGGGGATCAAAAACAAAACAAACATGCAGGCCATTAAAATACAAAGCTAAAACAAAACAAACACACACACACACACACACAAATTTAATTAGATAAGTAAGAAATAAATACAGTGATTACACATGGTTGTGTTTATCAGTTACAGGCATTAGGTTATATTTCTTGTACGACAGACATTGTCACAGAATGGTTTCCATACTTAGTGGGATTCATCACCTGAGCTGTGAGTGGTGTACCTGAGCTTTTACAACTTCAGGTGAACCATCGCCTCATCAACCCAGTAACTATATGGAGGGGTGGGTTTAGATTTCCAACTGAAATCAATACGAACCGCAGCAAAAACCACCAAACTGGGTTCTGGGTCTGTGACCTTGTTACAATAATGCTTTAAGGACCCCAGCCCAAAACTGAACCATCATTTGAAGACTCAAAGGGAATGAATAAGGTTACTATGGCATGGTCACACCGTTGACAGGTTGGATCAAATTCTGGATAACGTCGGGCATAGCCCACTTCCAGGTTATTTTTCCAGATTTCTTATTCTATCTGATCAACAGCCCCAAACCCAAAGACATTTAGTTTATTATTACAGGAATCTAAGAAGATCATTCATTTAAAATGTGGAACCACTGCATTTTTGTTTTTTTAAATTGACCTAAATGATTATTTGATTATCAACATTCTTGCTGAATTATTGTTTGTTAATCACCTAATTGATGAATCAACTAATTATTTCAGCTCTAGCTGCAAACAATGATTATTTTCTCAATTGAACGATAAGTTGTTTGGTCTTAAAAATGCTCATCATAGTTTCCCGCCTGCTTTGAATAAATGTCATGTTTTAGATGTGGTATGTTTGGTGGAAGGTTCTTTCTTTTTTTTGTATCTGGGAAACTTCTATGTCTTGTATGTTACTTCAAATTTCACTGCTCTACCTCAGTATACCCGAGGGTATAATTTATTTTATAATTAATTAGTCTAACAGTTATTTTCTTGAATAATTAATCTTTTAGGCATTAAAATGTTAGAAAATGGCTTAAAAATGCCCAGCATAATTCCCTAAAGTCCAAGGTGACATCTTAAAATGTGTTTTTCATCCAACCAAGAGTCCAAACAGCAAAAATATTCTGTTTCTCATCACATAAAACAAAGAACAGCAGGATATCCTCACACTGGAAAGGCTGAAATTAGGGAATGTTTGGCATTTTTGCTTAAAAAGGTTAAAATGACTAACTATGAATTACCACAATATTGGTTTTCTGTCAAATGACATCCATTAATTCATCAACTAAGATCTAAATGAGCTGTATTTAACTGTCATCTGGTCAGTGTTTTGTCATAACTGTGAACCATTGTGACACTTTGTTTTCATATCAGCCTTTGGATAAACTTTGGAATAAATTTGTACAATTTGTCTCCCATCATTTGCATTGAAAATACAGAGTGAATTTATGGGCACCTGGCTATTGTTTTAAGACAGGCTTGAAAAAATGTGAAGCTGTGGTTTAATTGTTGCAACAAAATCAATACAAATGCATCCTGCTACTGATTTGTGCTATCCCCCTGACACCAACAATAAAACAACAATAATCATAAATCAACAACAATAACAATAATGATAGTGATGATGACCTTTATCATCTTCATCATCATCATCATCATCATCATCATCATCTCCTAAGAAATATAACAACGTGTCACAATAGCGAGAAAACACGGAGCATATGACAGATAAACAAAAATGGATACCTGATAACTGTTTTAAGACTGACTTGAAAATTGAAAACCTTTCTAGTAACTGATGCCGAATTAAAAAGTAGATCATGGTGATTCAGAAAATGTCATATTAGATCATTTACACCCGTGTGTATCCTTGTAGAAGCGGACGAGATTAGAAAAAACTACAAGATTAAACGGAGTTGTGCATCTCGCACAGGAGACTGGACAGAAGGTAAACCGTGTCCTCACACCGGTGCCCAGACTCAATTCACAATTGTGTTAAATTAGCAGCGACCGTACGGAGGCTGGGGGATGAAGATGAGAGAATGATTTTATGCTGACATGAAAAAGGTAAACGAGCTGAGTCATGGCGGAGAAAACTGCTTGTTAAAGTTGCTGACAGGTCGGTTATTCATTCATAAAATAATATGGGGAGCTGACGTTACGCACAAGCGTTGCATTGCTAGCTTGCAGACCAAACTGGGACACAGACAGACCGTTAACACTCACCTTGTCGATTCTCGCTCAGCTGCTTCTCAAATTCCTCGAAATCCGACATTATAGCGGTTCTGTTGCTGTGTAAAAATATCGCAGGTGTAGCTTGTGTGAAGAAGGAAGGATAAACCTGGAAGGACCGCTGTCAGTGCAGCAAAAAGCCACAGAAAATCTCCCGGAGTTAAGGTACACACAATAAACACACAACACCCGGTTAGAGCCATCAAAATAAAAGCTCAACCAATCTGAATGTGATTATTTGTGCTTCATGATGGGCCTTTTCTCTATTTTCTGACTGAGCAATCTGTTGATTATTAAAGAGAAATATTGCCAGATTCACTGATAATGAAAGTAATTGTAAATTTCAGCCTTAAACATCCCTTACGATATTATAATATTATTTTGCTATGCGTTAATTGACACAGAAAAAATAAAGCAGTTTAATTAAAACATAGCTTCACAACAAACGACCAGATTATAAACTAAAACAGTGAAGGTCCAAAGATATGAAATAAACCTGGGACTTTTGGGGCCCCTGGGCAGTTGCCTGTTTTGCCATGTTGGTAATCCAACTTTGCACGAGAGAGGTTACAGATCATACTAACAGAAAACAGCAATGATAAAAAGCAATTAAAAAATACATAAATAAAATGAACAGATGTAAGCTAGTGCTGAGACCTTCATACATAGATAAAGGAGATATAGAAGAAATAGTATATATAGAAATAGAGAAAGGAATTTGCACATAAACACACACCAATTACCCACCAGACTAAATTTTCTGCATAGTAGCTTTGTAGTTTGTGCATAGTAGCCTACATGAGGTTTGATGCATAAACTTCTACAAGAAATGCAGGACCTGCAGCAATGACACGTTTTATGCTTTTATTGTGATGATGTCAACATCCGGGTACCCTTTCCAACTTTTATAACTTTATAGACAGGATTTTTCGAGCCTCTAATTTCTTCTCTGTCTGTCTCTCTCGCTCTCTCGCTCTCTCTCTCTCTCTCTCTCTCTCAAACACACACACACACACACACACACACATCCACGGACAACCCTAGTGACTGGGTCTCATCAGGTGTCCTGCTTCTTTTTCGAGTAAATTATCTTTAATTCACTCACACTTACAACAGTGAACTTTGTCAGTATACTGTATAGCTATGTTGATATATTTAACATACACTAAAAAGAAACGACTTTAAATGTATTTAATGTAAACTTACAATAAAGGGAACACAACTTTAATAACATGAAATTAAAGATGCACAAAAAAATGCAAAAACAAGTCAGGTTTTTTATTATTTATTAAAAAATTATTTATATTACTATTATTCACAACGCCACAATTTCTAATTACCTTGTATTAGTATTGTGCACAAAGACTATGGGACAAAGATGGAACTGGAGCATCTCAAGTCTGGATCAATGACCCAGGAGCTCCCATATGCTCCAGGTTCACCCCACATCATTTGGGTTGACAATAATTTGATGAAACGCAGATTTGTTTGAAATTTGTTCAACTGACACACAATATAAACTCTTACGGGTTCTACGTCCTCCATGTTGAGTGGAAATCTGGTTTTAAGACCTAAATTAATTCTAGATTTATATTGAGCTCATCTGTCTTATATTTGTGTTTTTTCAAACTGCTTATATTTTTCTTATTTGTCAAGTTATTAACACACAGAAAACCTCAGGCAAAGTGTTAATCCATCATAGGAGAACTGTGAGGCTGCAACCGACAATTATTTTCATCATCAATAAGTCTGACAGTTATTTTCGTTAATAATCAATTGATTGTCTATAAAATGTCAGAAAAAAGTGAAAAATGCTCATTATTATTCCCTGAAGCCCAAATTACACAAAATGTTTGGTTGTTGAGCACCAGCCACCAACAAATACAAAAAGATGATAAATTTACTAAGCAGGAAAAGTAGCAAAAATTCACATTTTGTGTCAATTTTTGAAAGTGAATTCTTTTAAAGAGCATCTTGGTCACACACATCCCACCCTCAAGACTCAACGCCTAATACAAACATCTTTGCCAGTGCATGATTCCAGTAAAGCTTGTTTCTATTATCTATAATCTATTAGTCAATATCTTTGACCTAAAGGAAACTGTACGGCAGCCAATTCAAATACCTCTCTTATCCTCCACCTGCCATTCTAAACATATCATGTTGACAACATGCATGGAAAATAACTGACTCAGCTGTGCCGCTATTAAAAGACCTCAAATCCCAGAGTATTGCTGCGGCAGGCGGGTCGGCTGGCTCTCATGTCGGAGGAGCTCTGTGAATGAGCTGCTGAGGTGAGCAGCTACAGCTCCTCAGGAGAGGAATTAAACCCCAGTCCAGGATACCTGCAGAGGCCTCAGAAGCAGTAAGTGCTGGCTGCTACTTCATTTCTTGTCATATCGAGGTCAGAGGACTCAGTCAGTCAGAAATGAACTGCTGTTCTTATGCAAAGTGCAGAGACGCTGTGCAACAAACTGGAAGATCTTGACACTTTGATTTAATCTTTAATTCTGTGCTGAACAGTTGCAGCATGAAATAAAAAGTGAAGTTATTTCCTTTGTGTTGATGGATGTCTCGACTTTGTTGTGGAATAATGTGACTAGTACTCTGTGACATTGAGCTTTTGTGAGAGATACAGTATCTTTTTCTAGGGCAGTTTATATTTAGAAGGCTCCTCTTGGACAAACAGCTGGTGCTTGGCATGGTAAACCTAAACCCAAAGTTCATCTTCAGATTCCCTGCCGGACACAACGAGAACATGTGACTGTCCTCTGTCTCTCTGGTATCTATATTCTGATAACAAAAGCTAGCACTGTCCAGCAGGCTCTGACAGACAATGCTCTATGTGAAGGAAAGTTTGACTCTGCCAAATGATTATGAAAGATAATCTGTAACTCAAAGGCAATGAGTTCATGGACAGATTATGAGGAAATGAGCCTCTGGGCACAGACAATACAAAAGACCAAAAATGACCAGCTCAAAATAACCTAGAGAAAATAGCCTGAGAGGGTGCCTGAAGAAGGATGAACCAATCATATTTGATCCAATTAAGTGGCAGATTTTCAGTCAAATCTTTGTTTCAGTTTTATCATTTGTGAATGTGTTTGTACCTCATGAGACACTGTCTGTATTTTATATGTAGGCTATATAAATATCCAAGTATACTGTATCTTGTTGGCACAAATCTCACATAGAGACATTAATGATGTGGTATTTACCCTTTACTCTTCGTTTTGCTTTCATATGTAAGAACACGGTTAAAAGATATCTTGTCTGTTTTTGTTTCAGAGTTGTATAATAAAGCTAGATTTAAAAATGGTTGTAGAGGGTGAGATGGATCCCAATGTTACAGAGCCGGAGAGCTTCTGGGTATGAAACGCTCCTTTTTCTTGTAAATCACATGGTTCATTAGATCCTTAAATGGTTTTTGACATCCCATCCCATCTCACCTGCATAAAAATCCATCCATCTAAAGAGTATGTTTACATCCTTAAACATGCTTTAACAACAAAAATCCTATAGCTAACCACAACATTCATGATGGTAACGTCAGCACTGGTGGTTTATAGGATTTTTGTTTATCCTTTTTTTAAAGGAATATTAGCTTATTTGCTTTCTTAGCGAAACTCGATGAGAAGATTGATACCACTGTCACATCTGTACGGTAAATATGAAGCTAACACAAGCAGCTGGTTAGCTTGGCTTAGCATGAACATTGGAAACAGGGGGAACAGCTGTCCTGCCTCCGTTAGCACCTCTAACACTCACTAATTAACATCATGTCTTATCTTGTTTAATTTGTATAAAAACTTAAGTGTGAAAACTACAATGGCCAAGAAATGGCACAACCCCCCACCCCCCCCCACCCCCCTATATTTAATATATAATTTAATCTGTTAACTAGTGAGTTCAAGAATTGCTGGTAGAAGCCAGGCTAGCTTTTTCCCTCTGTTTGCAATCTTTATGCTAAGCTAATCTGACCGGCTGCTGGCTGTAGCTTCATAGACAGATATGAGAGTATTATTGGAAAGCAAATAAGTGTATTTCCCAAAATAGTGAATTTTTCCTGTCATGTTTTAATGTAAACATTTACAAAGACATTCCCTTTTGCATTTTTAATATAGAAATATAATATTTTATCAGCATATCTTCCAAGAGATGGACCCAGCATGGACCACCACTGTGCTCCTGGTGCCCTGTGTTGTCGTGCTGACAGCTGGATTTTTCTACCTCTATGATTTCATTATTGGTCTGTTGTCAAAAACATCAGTACGCAACAAGGTGGTGGTTATAACTGACGCTCTATCTGGGGTTGGAAAAGGTAACATAAGCATACTTTGCTGTTTCACGAAAGAAAAATCATCTTGTATCTATGAACCTAATTTGATTTTACAGTTGTTCTGTCTTGTTTTCAACTTCTTTTGGATTTGCTGATGTGAAGAATGCGCAGGTGTGTTTCACAAAGGAGGAGCGAGGTTGATCCTCTGCGGGAAAAGCTGGGAAAAACTTGAAGAACTTGCTGAAAATTTGGCGAACGCCTCAGACCCCACTGTAGTAAGTATGTAGTGGAGTAGAAATACAAAGGAGCATAAAAAGTAAATACTCAAGTAAAATACCTGAAAACTTAAGTAAACGTAAGTACTTACCACCACCGTAGACCTCCTTACCACCACTGTTTCTCCTCCTCAGACGTTTCCTCCTAAGCTGGTGCTGCTGGATTTTGGAGATATGGAAAGCATGCCTGAGGTGATCGCAGAGATCCTGGACTGTTACGGCTGCCTTGATGTTCTCATCCTCAACAGCAGCATGAAGGTCAAAGCACCTGCACAGAGTCTGTCTCTGGAGATGGACAAGTTACTGATGGACAACAACTACTTTGGACCGGTCACACTGGCTAAAGGTAGAGGATGGAAACACATGGGACCAGACGTCCAGCTGCAGAAGAATGATAGTGCCGTCACATTTCTTTTGTTGCTTTTCTGTCTCAGGTGTACTGCCCTCCATGATCTCAAGGAGAACTGGTCACCTGCTCCTGGTCAACAGCATTCAGGGGAAACTAGCTGTGCCTTTTCGCACTACATGTGAGTTTAAAGGTTTATGAAGGGAAACACAGGGGACTTTTATAATAATTATAATTTATGACCAAAAGTCTGCAAACTAATGACATCCCCATCATTTTCATCTGTACTTTTGTGTCAAGTGCTTGTTAGCATGCTACCATGCCAAACAAGATGGTAAACATGCATGGTTTGTTCATTTAGCTCAAAGCACTGCTGTAGACTCTTACTCTTGTTCCTGGACAGATAATGGACACCTGTGCACAAACAAGTGCAGGGGCCCCCAACCCCTCCTATGTATGATGCTTGATTTGTCTCTCTTTGTGGTGATTTTTAGTGTCTTCCTAGGATAATTCCCAAGTGAAGACAAGGGGCCCTTTGACCTCTCAGGTCTCTGGGTCTGCGCCCTATAAGCCCCTTCAGTAATCCATCCATGCCTGTTACACTTGAGTTATGGGTTTATTTGGACACTTGGAAATTCAGTAATACAAAAACATACAATAAAGATTAGAGTAGCATATGTGATAAATTTAAAAAATGAAAACAAATCCTAATGTACACCCAAACAGGACATCAACAGGCAAATAATGTTGTCAGTGATGATCTTGTGTTTACTGTATTTATGCTGCTGTTTTATGCGGTGTGGATGGCTGTAGTATAAGATGCCGCATTTGCTTGACAGATCTGAAATTTGAAACCTGTGCGGGGTTGGGAATTGAGGTGTGTTACCTTTTCAGATGCAGCCTCCAAACATGCGGTTCAGGCCTTCTTCGACTGCCTGAGAGCTGAGGTGGAAGAATATGGAATATCCGTCAGCACCATCAACCACACCTTCATCAGTCGCTCTGCGTCTGACAACACACAGGCAGCCTCCTCCAAATCCATCTGGTCATGTGAGTGAAATCAGAGGAAACCCGACAGCAGTACAAGCTCACGTTATTTAGCAACATTAAGTGTCTCTGCAGCTACAGGCCAGTCTGATTGATTGATTGATTTTGCCCTCTGATCCAGCAACATTATCAGGACCAAATTTTCCCTCGAATGCTTTGGTTCATGACAAACTAACAGACAGACTTGACGCTCATTCTCAGTACTTTGCTTTGAATATTTATGGTCCAGAGAGGATAAATACAAAGTGACCACACAGACCATCAGGCCCTAGATTTAATTTGTGATCGCTGATTAAACTGAAATGGTCGGCCAGGAGGATATAGAGATGAGAAATACAAATTAACACTGTGGTGCCACCAAATTCTGAGGGTCATCTTCCTTGCAGGGCATATAAATATTCTTCATGAGACGGCATCATAAAGATATATACATAAATACTGTATATATAAAGTGTAAACTCTGGTTATGTTTAAGGGTGAGATAATGTTAATAAATAACAGCTGTATTATTTGCCTTATTATTTCTCCCCTCACCTCTGTCTCTGCAGTGTTGTACACTAAGAAGCCCCTCGGCGTTTCTCCAGATGAGGCAACCACTGAGATCGTCAAGACTTTAAACAACAAGAGGAGAGAGGTGGTAATTGCTCCCTCACTCCCCAAGGTGGCCATCTACGCCAGATCTTTCTTCCCTAATGTTTTCTTCGCTGTGATGGCTGCAGGAGTGAAGAGCGCCGCTGCCTCGGAGAAGATGTAGCACTGTACTGTACACAGTATGCTGCCGTACACTGAAACAACATGGATATACTTATGATTTAAGTAATATTTATGACCTGTTGTTTGTGTGGATTCATGTTTTATCCTGTTTTTCCATTAAATTTCTGAGCTACATTGAAAATGTGACCCCTCAGATTGTATTGAAACCCTGTCGAGTGTGCCCTTTACTGAACAAGTTGTAATGACACCTCAGATGTATAGTTATTTTTTCCATTGTTTCTCCATCACTAAGATTTGTTTTCTGTTTATTTTAAAGTTTAACAAACTTAAAAAAAAAGTGGTCATCAAAGTGCACAATTTGCATAAAAGTATTCCAATTAGGAAGAAAATGCTGCATTTGTTCTTGTATTTGTGGAAGTCATTATATTAAGAATATCATTAATCAGATATTTTATTTAATCATATATTTCTATGCTGGGTTTTTTTGGTTGTTTGTTCTGGTTTTTTTTAGTTAATGTAATTTTAACAATAGTTTATGCTGGCACCAAATCCACATATGCTAAATGAAAAACTGCTAACAATTTATTTTACATGCCTGTAAATTCCTGTTTATTTCCACATGATCGCTGGTATTTGGTGTAATTACAAGTAAAATAGAAAGTGATCAGCTAGTACACTTGTTTTGAATGCTGAACAACACAACCCTGACACTTAAATTCAGAGGACAACAACATGAGCTGAACGAGCAAAATGTGACATGTGACATGCTGCAAAAATCCCCAAACTGCAGCGATAGGTGAAGGTAAACTGCAAGTAAAAGTCCAACAGCAGCTATGCACGAATTCAAGTTACCAATAAATGATCATCACAACATTCATAAACATACAGTTCATTCATTTGAAAGCAATACCAATGCAACTCAATAGAAATGACCAGAGGTACGATTTAAAGAATACAATAAGTGATAAGATGCAAAGAGACAGGAGTCTGGTAGTTATTCTGATGACAAGTAACAGCAGAGATGCAACCAGCTGGGGGTATCAATGCAGACCAGTGGGGTTAAGACTGACAGGGCATAGATGACATAAAAATCCACTGTTATATGTCGCATTTAGTGTTATTGGAAACTTTGGGTTCTCCCACTATTGTGAATTTAAACAATGGTTGATCACACAGCAGGGATTTGTAAAATACATAAATAAATTAAATTAAATGATGTTTGTATGACTAAATTTTAATGTGTAACTGTGCCAAACAACGGGGAAAGTTGTTGCCTTGTGTTTATCCCCTTCCTGTTGACCCTCCGTTTAGACAGGGAAATTAGGAAAGTTGATTAAAAGGAGAGAGAAGAGGTCGTAATATCAAGATTAAGAATAGGACACAGCAACCTGCACAGCACACTTCATGTGATAGGGAAAGATCTAATCGCTCTCTGTGAGAAATATCAGGCAGCAGAAACTGTAGAACATCTCCTCACCAACTGCAATAGATACACATCAGAAAGGCAGAGTATGATAGAGGAAACTGAAAGATTGGAGATGACAGGAGGACGGATGAGGAATAATGGAGTGGGCTTCAAGTAAACAGGGGAAAAGATGCTTCATCAACAGGACTGTCAGAAAAGATTTAGTAGACCGGACATTGTAGGAGCTCACAGATTCTGAAAGATGGCAGTAATGTAACTAGTTGGGTGCCAGCTGCCGTTAAACGTCATTGAAGAAGAAGAAGAAGAAGAAGAAGAAGAAGAAGAAGAAGAAGAAAGTATATCCGGATGAGCTGGGAACTACTACCAGACATGTGAGAAACACGGACATATTAGTGTGACACACAGTGAAAGAACCATGTGCAGGGTGTCGGGCTGGATCTGTACTTGAGCTGTTGTAGACACACGTTTGCCGTCATTATGAACGTTATTTCTCTTTGCAGAATAATATAGTGTAGTAACATTTAATGTTGATTTGTTCACCTTCTGTCCACCCGCGCTGAATCATGGGGAAATCAAAGGTACGTAACGGTCTGTGCTAACAGATTAGCCTTAGCTTATAATACTGAACAGGCTATTTAATCGTTGTTCCTAGGTGAAAATGTAGCTTACATTTAATAAGTTGTATTTGGTGGTAAATATGTGATGACACTAGTAATGCTGGTTGCGATCATTTAAAATGGACTATTTTGTTAGCTAAGTTAACGTATAGCATATGTCGGTTTTTTGTGTTTTTTTTTTTTGTTTTTTTTTTTTACAAAATAAGCTCACTCAGGAATTAACCCGATGTCGCAAATGTTTATATTGATAATTCATTAATATGTGGATGTCTTGCCTTCAGACCAAGAACCAGAAGAAATCCCGAGCAACAGCCAACCATGTGGCCGAGCAGATCTACGGAGCTGTCCCCCACTCCTTCGTCTTTCATCGGGGTCAGATCGGGAAAAACGTGGGTCAGCTGATCCTGGACGTGCGGAGAGTCATGGAGCCCTACACCGCAGAGTCTCTGAAGGTCCGTCTGTCCGCCTGTTTACACAACCGCAAGTCGTGGAAGACGTCACAGTGCTGTATTTCACGGAGAAAGATTGATTTGTATACTTGAGTGGCATTGTTGTGCAATAAATGCTTAATGTTTCGACTATAATATTAAGGTTCACCTGAGATGTCCTCGTATCAAAGTGTTTTTGCCTCGTGTTGTTTCACACTTACTGTGCCTGAACTGTTTTTTCCTTTTTTTTTCCCCCTATCAGGTTAAGAAAAAGAATGTGCTGAAAGACTTTGTGGCCATTGCAGGACCACTGGGAGTGACACACTTCATGATCTTCAGCAAGACCACCAGCAGTATCAACATGGTGAGATCACAGCAGAGCATAAAGAAACAGTTGTTGGAGGACTTTTTTCCCTCCTCAAGCTTGTACCTTTACCCATATAACAACACATTTTTTTGTTCTTTCAGAGACTTGCTCGACTTCCCAAAGGTCCCATGCTTCATTTCAGAGTCCTCAAGGTAAATACTGAAAGAACTCAGAAATAAAACATGAGTACAATAGACAGATGGGCCCAGATGATGATATTTTAATATTTGACTGTCAAGTGATGTTTTTCAAAGTAAACGCACTGATGTGCCCAAACTGCCAAAGTCGTTTTTAGCTCTTACCTTTTTTCACTTTTATAAGGACTCTTAACTTTTTTCTTTCCTCAGTACTCGCTCATCAAAGATGTGGTTTCATCTCTGAAGAAGCACAGGATGCACGAGCAGCAGTTCACACACCATCCACTACTCATCCTCAATAACTTTGGATCTGATGGCATGCACATAAAACTCATGGCCACCATGTTCCAAAACATGTTTCCTTCCATTAATGTGCAGAAGGTATGTTTTTGCCAGCCTAACTGTTGCATCACTGTCATTTGAGAGACCTGAGGTTTAAAGCCTTGTTGGCATGATGAAAGTATAGTCTTCTGACTTCCCCTGAAGATTTGTCAAAAGTAAACGCTTTCTGACTTTTTAAGGCTCGAACGATTCAGCATTTTGAAAATTAAGTCTAAATTCTAGTGATCAATGTGGATTTTTATTTTCTCAGGTAAGCCTCAACAACATCAAGAGGTGTGTGCTGCTGAATTACAACCCAGCGTCTCAGGAGATAGAATTTCGACATTAGTAAGTACATTTTTTTTTTTTTTGTCAGAAATGTTAAAGTATCATTATTTTCTCAGTGTTTGCAAGTATTAGAATTGTTGTTGCAGTATTTCCTAGTTTTTAAACCAAACTATAGATGACTATAAGATTGAAGAAATGGATATTCAGGCCAAATCACCCCGCTCTACATGGGTGTAATGATGGTTGGGCTCAGATGATGACAAATCACGACTTGACTGTTCAGTGATGTATGTTCAAAGTAAACGCACTGATGGGCCTCCACATGATAACCAGATTTCTGCAATTTATTGATTAGATGTCAAAGTGACCCAAATGATGTTGTTCCCAACCTGCAGCAGTCTGAAGGTCGTCCCTGTCGGCATGAGCCGTGGAGTCAAGAAGCTGATGCAGGAGAAGTTCCCCAACATGAGCAAGTTTGAGGACATCAGTGAGCTGCTGATGAAGTAAGGTTCTTGAGAAGGTATAATAGTCCCGAGGAAGACGGGCGCCACACGTCCAGTCCGTAGCTGTGCTAACATCTGCAGAACTGTGTGTGATGTGGGGTTGTGTCTGAACCGCTTTGTGCTCTTCTAACCGCTCTCAGAGGGGCGAACCTCTCAGAAAGTGAAGCAGAACAAGATGGGGAGCACAACATCACCGAGCTGCCGCAGGTCTACTCTGGAAGAGGCAACATGGCGTCCCAACAGAGTGCGGTTCGTTTGACCGAGGTGAGTATTGCAGAGGGAGCGTTGCTTTTAAAAACGATATTTCCATGCTGCTTGGATGGAAGCTGAAGTTTGCATCTTGGTCTCCTCAGATTGGTCCTCGCATGACTCTGCAGCTGACGAAGATCCAGGAAGGCATGGGAGAAGGGAACGTCCTTTATCATGCTCTCGGTGAGTCATTCAGCGTTCAGTCATCTTTGAACTTGCTGCTCAGGTGTACATGATGACAAAATGAGTATGATTTTTATGATTTCTCTCTAAAAGTAAACGCTTACTGATACATCTTGAGCTTACCTGGCTCTATCTACACCTGGCACAAACTGCTCTTTAATGGGAGTTTTGTTGTATGCTACATTTGCAGTCTCAAAGACAGAGGAGGAAATACAGGAGATCCTGAACAGGAAGGAGGCTCAGTTAAAGGAGAAGGAGGATCGGCGGAAAAAGCAGGCGCGGAATGTTGCTCAGAAAAAAGAGAAACGAGAAGAGCACAAGTAAGCTGGCGTTGAAGATGATTGAACTCCTCCACCATATAGATGTTTCACTTGGTCGAAGTGTAAACCATTTCTCCCCCCCCCCCCCCAACAGGAAAAACAGCCTGGAGGGCATCAAGCGGAAACATGCTGAAGCTGAAGAGGACAGTGAGGTGGAGGATCCCGGCATGCAGGACGATCAGGAAGTTGTCGCTGAATCTGATGATGAGGTGGAGTACTACAGACAAGCTGTAGGACTGGAACCAGACGAAGGTGAATAAAACTAGCGAACTATAAAACATTAGCCCACAGATCTTGTTTTGAATGTATTTGTCGACCAAGACTGTTTTTTTGTTTTTTTTCTTTTTGTACAGACATGTTCCCTAGTGCCAAGAAGAGGCGGAGCTCAGAAAAGTCTCACGGACCTGCCAAGAAGAGGAAGCTGTCGAGAAAAGACAGTGATACTAAATCGCCAAAGAGAAACGGTCCAGGAGGACAGCACAGAGACAAAATGGGAAAAGGATGGAAGAAATCCGGGGACAGGGAGAAAGCATTTGGAAAGAAAATGAATCCTGGAGGAAAGACATTCAGAGGCAAGAAACCTGGCGATAGAGAAAATAAATTTGGTGGGAAGAAGAAATTTGAAGGGAAAAAAACATTTGGTGGAAAGAAAAATAAGGACAAAACATTCAAATCTAAAGGTCAGAAAGGCAAGCCGGGCTTCAAGAAAGGTGCTGGAGCGAAGCAAGGATTCAAACAGAGGAAGGGAAAAGGTTGAACTTGCCCTTCTCTCTGGACTCGGACACTGAATGTGTTATTGCGCTGAAGCACCAGAAGGGCAGCAAGCATCCATTTGCCATCAGTGCCTCAGCCTGTGAAGGCGTCAGCCACCGGTGATGGTTGTTTTTGAGACTGTTTGTTGCTGAAAATCAGTACAGAAGAAAGTTCTTTATTTTTCACACTATGATTTAAATATTGAAAATGTACTTGTTTTAATAAATTGTTCTTATAAAGATTCTCTTGTCAACTTGATGCATGATTTTATTCTTTTTCAGGGAGCCAGTTCATTCATGGGATTGAAGCTAATTTCAGGGTGTCTTTTGTTCTTTCATTTATAACTTTCCTTTCTGTAAGACAGTTTATCTGTAATTAACCAGAACCACGAAATAGAATTGAACAATTAATTGAAATATCAATCACAATATAGCCAAGTAAAATGTGTCACAACATAGCATAGATGAGGCGTTGTGGTGCTACAGGGATGTCCTGGCCAAAGAATCATTAACCAGATGTCAGAGAACATGCCTGTGCGGTATGGACCTCAGCAAAAACCACATCATCAAAACAGATTTTAAAAAATTTCTGCATATAGGTCAGCTTTTTTATTATTTGGTTCTTTATCCATTTGTATTTTAATGTACACATGTTTTTATCAACAAACCCACATCTTTGTCTTTAATGTGTCTTTTATTGTGATGTCAACAAGTGCCTTCATTATAGATGGTCGATTGTTCAAGATGATGTACATGGGAAAGTAAGAACCTGGTAAGTATGATCGTAACTTGCTAATGTTCCTTATCTGTTCTTCAGCAGTGTCTTCACGGAAGGATTAAGTTTTAAGTAGCAATAAAAACACAGGTTCCAGTATTAAATAATTAGATGAGAACTAAAACGGTACAGGAAAGGGTAGAATTTCAATGGTAATAGTGTTAAAAATAAAATGACGGGTAATGTTATTGAATTATTGAAGTTAGTTGACTTTTGTCAACTAAAGAACATCCAGAGGAGCGGATCTGAGCAGCTTGACCAGATTTAAAGGCTACAAACAAAGCACAAAATGTAAGTCTTTATCACTTGTACTGTTATTAAACCAAAGCATTTGTGTTTACGTGAATATCAATATATTATCATGAAATATATTTCCGTTATTTACAGAAGAATCACTTTTTTTTTTTTTTTTTTTGCTGCGAGCTGACATGATTGATGGAAATAAGAGATTACAAAGATTAGACTGGTTTGTTAGAAAACCCAAGACAGAAACACCGATATAAAGATATCCTCGCACGCCTTCGCGCACACACACACACACACACACACACATACAAAGTAAATATACGGTCAAAAGTGTGGTAGTAACGTGTGCAATTTTTGTATTTCAGTATTCTGCATATTCACTTCTATACGCATTACTTTTGAGGAAGTAATGCGCCTAAATATAGCCTGGTGTACAACCTCAAGCCATTACAGTGGCGGCTGTTTCCGACCTTTGTATTCTACGACCTTTCACATATGAACACACTTGACAATGTCTCAAGCAGCCTGGCCTATGATAACCGCTGAAAGTGTAGGCTATTTATGCCCACTTTGTTTTGCAAATCCACGACATTGGTGTCATCAGAGTTCTGCTTCTTCAAATTGCGAAATTACTGCAGTGGGCAAGGGGAACTAAGGAGTTTGTGCGCTTCACATCTCACTCGCATATCTCAGCTGAGGTCACATTGATAGGTGACAATCTCTGACAAGCTTTTTGAACAGATAACACACCGGAAATGAACACTTGAAGTTTCTTTCTCTCACACGACAGTGCACTGCAAAATCTGCTATTAGGTAAGTGGAGGTAACATTTTCTAGTTATGAAATTACGTTTGTTTTTTGATGTAACATTTTCTAACAAGTTAACATTATACAAGTGTACAGGCTATGTTTAAAAGTAACCATAGAAATCAAATATGAAGCGATCTTAAACTTGTGTGCAAACTGATGTGATCTAGATGAAGTGCAATGAACTCACATACTTCCATTTACAGATACTGCACAGCACAAACTGTATGAAAGCAGCTTGATAACTAAATGTCTACTGAAAGCAAGATGGTGAACAATTTCACTGTCTGTGAGAAGTTTCAAATAGCCCTGCTGCCCCCACTGTTTGGAATAGAGTTCATCTTGGCCTTGGCGGGAAACCTGTTTGCCCTGTGGCTACTGGTGGTCAGAGAGAGAAGAAACTGGCACACTGGTGTTGTGCTGTCTTGTAACCTGGCCGTCAGTGACCTGCTGTATGTCCTGACCCTGCCTCTGCTTGTTGTCTACTACAAAATGGAGAAAGATTGGACTTTTGGTGTCACTGCATGTAAAATCGAGAAGTTTCTTTTCACCTGCAACCTGTATGTGAGCATCTTCTTCATCATGGCGATAAGTGTAAACCGATGTGTGGCCCTCGTGTGTCCCTTCTTCACCCGATCCTACATAGAGCCTGCCCATGCCAAAATCATCAGTGTCATCATCTGGATCATCGTGGGAGTCATTTCCTGCCCTGTGTTGAAATTTGCCACCATTAAGCCCGGTAATAACACTATGTGTCTGTCCTTCTCTGATGAGGAAGAAAACCCTCACTTCACTTACAAGATGTTTCTGTCTGTGTTTGGATGTCTTGTTCCCTTTCTGGTGACTTTCACTTCTTACTGTATGGTGATTTGGGTGGTGTGGAGAAATGTCAGTATAACCACGCTGGAGAAACGCAAGGTAGCTCTGCTGGTCACATCAGTGCTTGTGTTATATGCTGTTTCCTTTGTGCCTTACCATATCTTTCAGACCTATCACCTGTATCTGAGAATCAAATATCCAACAAACTCTGTCTGTTGGGCCTACAACATGTACCAGGTGTCCAAGGGACTGGCAAGTCTGAACATGTGTATCCACCCAATCCTTTACATGGCTTTGTTTGACAGTATAAGAGTAGCTTGTTGTGGGAAGAGCCCAGGGGAAACGGTGGTGTAGTGATGAAGTAGAGCTACTGTCTGAAACCTTTTCTGTCAAGCACATCCTTACTGCTCGTTGAAAAAATTTTAATCTACACAGAAATTCTTTCTGCTCTAAATATTTGAGTTGTTTTTGATATTGTCAAAAGTTAAAGTTCTGTATTATTAACTACGTAACATAACGTCTAATAAAAATGTCTTTGTTGCTATAATGTGTCTGAGTTCAATTTTAAACGCATTTGATTATCATCTTCTTGATCAACTTCCTGTCTGATCCTGTAGATATTTATATACTTAATTAGAAAAACAAAAAATTGTTGTTGGTTGCAGCCTTATGGTACTGCCACGATGGAATAATACAAGGTTTTCTGTTTATTAATTACTTGACAGAAACAAACAAATTAAAGCAATGGATATAACACAACTTTAATTCTAATGAACCCTGTATAAACTAAAAACAATTATGGTCATAAAATTAGATTTTGTCTAGCTGATATTGTACTTTAGGTACAAAGTTCTAACTTTGTAATCAATCAAATCATGCACATCTGAATGATATGACCTAAACCTGGGGTGCTGCTTTGCCAGGTGTCCAACGTTGAAACTCTCTGATTATGCGATTGATGATATTTTAATCTCAATATTAAGCGAATATATTATTTATGTTTTCACATTGCTATCAGCCCCACCCATGAAATATTCTTTGAACCCTAAGTAACAGAATGCAGGACTCTTATTGTGAAGCTACACGATAAACAAACGTGGTACTTTTATTGCGAAGTTAAACTCCCGGAAGCGGTTGTAGTGGCGGCTCGGCTGGGCTCGTAGTGCTCCGCTCTTTGCGGTCCTGAAGCTAAGCTAGCCGAAAGGATGCCGTCGATCGAATACGACGAGTGAGTGTTATCAGAAACTTTTGATAATATCTGCTCACACTGGAAGTATTTTATCGATTTAATATTGCATATCAACCTGTCTCCCACAGCTCCAAGCCCAGCTGGGCAGACCAGGTCGAGGAGGAAGGAGATGAAGGTAAAGAGCGAGTTAGCCGAGTTAGCCGAGTTAGCACATCTCTTGTAGTCTGGAGCCCGGAGGAGGAGGCCGGCTAGGCGGGTTCCACGTCCACGTGGTTGCCGGGCGTAAAATTTGAGCCAATATATACATAGCCTGGCATGTATATGACATTCAGTCTTTTAAAGACGTTTGAATAACTGACATTAATTGACGATTTCTTGACGAAATGCGTGATCGTCCTTTGGATAGTGACGTAGGCTGTCAGTTAGTAGAGACAGCTACCTATTAGCGAGCCTAGCGCTAACACGTTATCTATGTCACTGGCGTTAGTTAGATTTTAACGTTATATGCTGCATAGCTAAGTTTGTAATCGGAAATTGAAATACTTCTGTCGTCACACATGTACACATTGTCACTTGGCTGCAGAGTTGGAGATGTGTTCAAAAGATGAGACACAGCCTGTCCAGCCTAGAGTATTTAGGGAATAATGGCAAAATGAATTTATATCTATTCGAATTTAATACTGGAAAATGTCTTTTGTCACCATTATCATCTTTGGTTGAACATTCTCTGTGGATGTTTGTTGTATAGCAGACCAACAAAACAAAAGACTCGAGGAAGACGGTAGGAATAGCAGTGTCTCTGCCTTTGTGATATCTTTGTTTAGGTCTTATGTGACTGACTTAACTGGATGTTCTTCTTAACAGGCACACTACCGTCCCCCAAGGAAACTATCAAAGGAAATATAAAAACTGTCACGGAATATAAAATAGATGACGATGGAAAGAAGTTCAAGGTAGTTTGACTTTTATTAAGGCATTTGTTGCATCTGTTTACATCTATAAACACTGCTTGTTTGTATTTGGCTGCATTTCATGGGTGCATCTTAAATGTTAGGGAGCATATACCTGTGCAATGAGACCAACGTTATGGTAGAGAGGTGTTCTGATCTTCCAGGACTAAACCTCCATTAAACATCATACTTTTTTTCTTTGTTGATTTACACTCCAATATATATCTTCAGAAAATTTAGACTTTTGTGGTTAAGTTCAAAATAGGAGAGATTGTATGGGTCATGGCATTTCTGCATGTTACATGGTGCCGCAGTGGTTTGTAAGTGCCTAAATTAAGCAAAACACTTTGCTTCTGTGAATTAAAACTTAACTATGCATTTACTGCCTTTTTATCTTCTAGATTGTGCGGACTTTCAAGATCGAGACACGAAAAGCCTCAAAAGCTGTGGCCAGGAGAAAGGTCTGCTTTTAAGCTGAATGTAGTTGAAGTTGCATTTACTTAAAAAAGAACAAAACTCTGGATAAAGATGAGTGTCATGTATTTTATTTTTTCCTCATTTCAGAACTGGAAGAAATTTGGTAACTCTGAGTTTGATGCACCAGGCCCTAATGTTGCCACCACCACAGTCAGTGATGATGTCTTCATGACTTTCATTTCCAGCAAAGAGGTAAGGATCCAGTGAGCTTCCACAATTCTTTTTGTTGCTGTTCAGTGATGTGTAGGCTGTCAGTCCACATTATGTCTTTAACTGTGGTATTTGTCTGTAATTTACTGGGTTTACCTTGTGACTGAGTGCCTTATCTTACCTCTTGCAGGACTTGAATGCCCAAGACCAGGATGAGGATCCCATGAATAAATTGAAAGGACAGAAGATTGTGTCTTGCCGTATTTGCAAAGGAGACCATTGGACCACCCGCTGTCCCTACAAAGACACCCTGGGCCCCATGCAGAAGGAGCTGGCTGAGCAGCTTGGGCTTTCAACCGGCGACAAGGACAAGCCTGCTGGCTCTGGTACCGTCAGCTCACCATTCACATTATTAATTTCTGATTTGTGTCTGTGGTCTGCTGTTATGCTTGGCAGCTTGTTGTTCTTTAAGTTGTCATGACGAATGTCACTTGCTTTTTCTCTCTTTAACCAGCGGAGCCAGAGCCTGCACAGCCTGCGCAGAGCAAGACTGGGAAGTATGTGCCTCCGAGCCTGAGGGATGGAGGCACGCGAAGAGGGGAGTCCATGCAGCCTAACCGCAGAGGTGGGTGTATGTTGTGTTACCTGCTGGCTGTACGCATCCACTCTGTTCTTGAATCATTGTACAGCAGAATGTATGAACAACTGTATATCACCTGACAGCTGATGACAATGCCACCATCCGTGTGACCAACCTGTCCGAGGACACCCGTGAGACAGACTTGCAGGAGCTCTTCAGACCATTTGGCTCCATCTCAAGGATCTATCTGGCCAAGGACAAGAACACCGGGCAGTCAAAGGTCAGTGCACATCTTCACAATATAAAAGAGATACACATTCAATGTTAAAGGCATAAAAAAAACAACTCAAAAAGGAAAGAAAGAAGCCAAGAAGAGATGAATTATTAAAGCAGGTGTTTCAGCATCATTTGCTATTCCTACAGAAGTGTAACTAGAAAATATATTGACTGTAGCTTTTTTTTTTCCTTACAATTGACATTGACACAACACATCATGGGTCCAGCTGTCTCATCCATCAACTACTCACTTTGTTTTCCTCCAGGGCTTTGCCTTTATCAGCTTCCATCGTCGGGAGGATGCAGCCAGAGCTATTGCAGGAGTGTCAGGATTCGGATATGATCATCTTATTCTCAATGTTGAATGGGCCAAGTAAGTTTATTCATTTTTGTCAAGTAAGTGTAGAAGCATGTTATTTTTTCTTGCTGCTAACCTTATTTAACTCTTTGCAGACCGTCAAACAACTGAGGGATCCATCAGAATATATTCCAAGATGCCAGATTTTATTGTTGTGGTAGAATATGGCTGTTACCTAATAAAGAGAATAATTGTTATCAAAATTTCCTTGTTATTTTCCCTGTAGTTGGCAGCGATTTCATACTTTCACACAACTTTTACTCCGACTTAAACTTCAGTTCTTAATATCTATTGAAGTTAGTCAATGCCTTAAAGCTAGACGTATAAACTCCTTTCTGATCAGAAGCAGAGCGCTACATACAATGGCTGATTGATAAGTTAGTAGCTTTAGGTAGATGAGTTATACTGCTCTTGTTACATATGTAGTCCAACTATGAGTGATTATGAAGAAAGTTTGAAGTCAGTAACTTTTGTGGTATTCCTGTTCCGGGTAAATGAAAAGTGCAAGTCGGCACTATCTGAGAATGGACACTATCGGCCTTCGTGCAGTCATCCGCCACCTCGGTCTCAAGGGCTTATCACCCAAGGAAGTCCATGAGGACATGGTGGCAACAATAGGGGAGGGTGAAGTAGTGGGCTGCTGAATTCAAATGTAGCGGATAAAATAACACCCACCTCCTTCTGGAAGGGCAGTGACTTGCAAGTTCCAGAAAAAGAAATACTCCTTTTTTTAATGTTCAAACTCTGCGTAATCTGCACACATGTAACAGAGCCATATAGCTCATCTCCCACCTCAGGCTACAAACATCACCCCTCAGACAAATGCAAGAGGAGCATTTAATTCTGATCAAACTACTTTGAGGTGCTAGTTTGCACTTTTTCTGAACCCCAGTGCATAAATAATTTAACCTGATTTATCACTATTCATTGGTAGATTTTTCTCAACATTCAAACTGAAGTGATAAGATATATGGATTTACATTAATTCAGAAGACATGAAGCAGTGGTACAATATAGGAGCCATTTAAGCTGCCATGGTAGAGATTGAACGACTTAGTTGGCAGATCTTAAGGTTTCACAGTATACAAAGTCCAATTTGGGTTACCTATAAATTTGCAGTTGTCCCACAAAAAGTGGTTAGTGAGATGCTACAAGTATTTAGCTGCATTCTGATACACTAGTGTGAGCACTTCCTTGACTGCCTAGTTTCATTATAATTAAATTCATAAGTTAAATCGATTTCATAAGAGCTTTATTTGAAATATTACATATAAAAAACTACATACAATTTATCCCACATTAAGTGAACATTTCCCAACAACATGATTAAAAGCACATTTAAAACATGGAACGGTACTGCACAGAATGTCCATGGTGGCCACTTAGTGACAGTTGAAAGCCAGCTTATTTAAAAGAAATTTCCCGACAACATCGGGATTTGTGGAACCGATTCTTGCTGGGAAGGTAACGAGGGACTCATCAGACCTCCATCTTCTCCTGTTTGATGTTCTCTGTGGAGGGAAAAAAAAACATTTGTACAAGGATTCCTGCATATTCAAATGATGAAAGTCCATCGGGAAAACAAAAAGATAAAAATTGAGAAATTAGTTACCCAATGCTTGTTCTTCCTTCATTCTCTCCATGACACACTTCTTAATCTCCAGGCCGATGGCCCTGGAGAGTGGAGGGGGCACCGCATTTCCAACCTGAGAGGCAGCAACAATTACATGACTTGTTACAGCACAACGTTGATAGTTTACAAATGCTAAGTGTCATTTCAACTTCAATGTCCTTTTCAATTTTATAGAGAAACCATTTTGGAATATATTATAAAGTGTTTAATCCTGCAATATTTTTCTGGCCAGAAAAATCAGCCACAAACACAGCATTGCCATGTCACATTTTGATAGTTATTATATAGTCTGTCTGTCATTTAATTTATAGTGGCTCTCCTGCTGCTAAAAGAAATTCTACAAGAATTGTGGGAGTGAACCAAAAGAGCAAAGAAAAACACAACATATCAACACCTTCCCAATGTCAGCAATAATATTTGGTCATTATTTTCCAGCCAACAAAACATTGACACTGTCAGATTATAGGTTTTGTAATGCAGGACCAAGTGTAACTTGGAACCAAAGAAAAAAAACCCCTCCCAACTCCTCTTGATTTTCAATTAAGTTTTAAATGAAGTCAAGGTTTTACCTGTCTGTGTTTGTCCAGGATGTTTCCAAAGAAACGGTAGGTGTCGGGGAATCCCTGAGAGCGTGCACACTCCCTCACACTAACAACTCTGTGCTGCTCAGGATGCAGAACACGGCCCTGGAATTAAAATGCAAGATCCAAGAGTCAGGAAGTCTGTTACATGCCTTCAAGGCATCAATTCAATTGCAGTCCTATTAGTATATATTTTTCTATCCAAACCAGAAATCAGTTGATTTGATCCGATAACATGAATTTCAAATCTGGGTTAGCTGAATATTTTTAACCAATGGAGCCTTTATCTCTTTGCGAGATCATTTTGGGCTCTTAGCACTTTTGTGCCAGTTTTGAAACATTTTGGCTCAAAATGGTTTTATTCAAACTCATTTTATAAAAAGTAGATGTACCTGTTTGCCCATTGGCTCAGGGTTAGTAACAGTCGTGCTGAAGAAGCCGTCCCACTCCAATCTGCCGTACAGTCCAGCCCAGTGATTGTGACGGTTGCCAGTGTGGGGCAGACACCAGGGGATCAGGGTGTTAAACTGCCTGTCTGCAGGGTCGCATGGCTTCCCTATACAATGTATAAACATTAGAGATGCCTCCAGACTAAAAATGTAAGCTTTGTCATTTCCATTACTCACGTAGAAAACTAGACCTGCATACCTCCTGCACAAGTGCAAACGCCTCTGAGTGCACCAGTGCTGCTGCGTCCATTCTTTTTATCGGAGTGTGTGTAACGCAGTTTCTTGGTCATGGTGCCATCTTTCAGCCGAACCTCGATGTTAGGCAGATCCCTCCAGTCGGAGCCTGGAGCCAAGGGGATGTGACGCATCCGACCCTCAACCAGAGCACTCATGTCCTGAGAACACAAAGATCATGCATTTTTGTTAAAGCCTTTAAAAAAAAAAAAGAAAAAAAAAAAAAAGAAGAAGTGATACTACATCAATACAGCACAGCTACATCATGTTAATGTTACGACCAGGAAGTGAGGGACAGCTCACCTTGCAGATATGATCTCTGAGGATAGGCTGATACTGTGTGCCTCTGATATGCCTCTGGAACCAAGACTGGGGCTCCCCGTTGTAGGAAATCTCCAACGCAGCTGCACCATTGCGAATCTCTGGCAGGTCAGACATGGTGTCTCGGACAGTGATGGTTCTGTAGATCCCCCCATTGCCTCTGTTGTAAGAGAGTACATTTAGTCTGATGAGAATCCCACTGGGCGTTTGTACGTTTGTGATGTAGAATTACAAATCAAAAACAGGACAAGAGAAGAAGTTCACATTACCGTGTGACATTACTGACGTATTTCCTCTCATCCACTGCCACGCTCAGAGAGCAAGCTCTGGGAGCAAACACATGCAGAGGCTCAGGATAGCGAGGCAGCTTTTCTCCAGGGGCTGCAGCCAGGATGATGGCCCTGCGACGGGTCTGGGCAACACCGTACTGACCAGCCTGTTGAGGAGGGGAGCACCGAGAATGTTACGCGTCTAGTGAAGCTAACTTGATGACTATTTATCCTTGTGCATACCATTAAAATGAGATTCTTGAATTTCTAAAGTTCAGTTTGATGCTGCTGACCCTACCAGTGCCCACAGCTACTAGTAGAACTGGGCAGAGTACACACACTTTATAACCATGCGTATCCTCCGATACACTAAGTTGCCAGGAACTTGCTGCTTTCTTTACCAGGAGAGCTTCACACATGCAGAGATTAATGCCATTTCCCCAGATCCCACCCAAGTATGTGCAATTTTCAGCCCTGAGTACAAATACAATAGTCAGTGTAGTTAAACCCACCTGAAGGACACCAAAAGTACACTGGTAGCCCATGCGCACAAGACAGCGTAGAGTCAGCTTTAGGACCATGGAGTTCTTGAATGACACGAAGTTCCTCACATTCTCAAGCAGGAAAAACTTTGGTCTGTAGTAGTCACAGTAACTGCAAAGGAAAATAATAATATTTCAAAATGTGTAATGAAGGAGTGTGTGGTCTATAAAAAAAAGGAGGAAAACTTCATTTAATCGAAGAGTCAAGATGAAACACACTGACCTGAGATAGGAGACGACAAGTGAGTTCTTGAATTTGGAATAAGTGCGAGAGTTGAAGCGGTTCATCCCACTGAACCCTTGGCAAGGAGGTCCACCGCACAGCATCTCCACATCACCCTTCTGAGGCAGCTTCTGGCCAAGAGAGTTCGTCTTCTCTCCAGACATCACCAACTTCAGCAAGACGTTGCAGTCCTCAGTGAACACTGTGGTGCCGGGGTTATTGAGCCTAAAGGCCTGTGCCGCAGGCTCCCACATCTCAATGGCCCACAGAGTCTCAGAGATACCTAAAAGTAACCAACAGTCATGCTTTCACCACTGTATTGAAAAATGTTCTGTGCAATATTTGCAGATCAGAGAACATATTTCAGGAATGGCAAGAAGAAAATAAAAAAATAATAATCATTTACCAGCCTGGTGGAAGCCTTCAGAAAGTCCACCACAGCCGGAGAAAACATCCAGCGTGCGATATTTAGACACTTTAGGTGCCTGTGGTTCATTCTGCGTGTCCTGCGGCTCCTGTGCAGCTGATGCCTTTCCTTTGCCCTTACCTTGTAGAGGATAACAGGGTCATTGGATTAGGATTTCAGTTACACAATTTTACATATAATAATAATAATAATAATAATAATAATAATAATAAAAAAAATCTGCATTTTTATGTCCGATTTTTTACCTTTCCCTTTCCCTTTGCCCTTTCCTTTGCCTTTGTGAGCAGCCGAGCGGGCGTGATTTGGAGGGTCCTCAAAGCTTTTTGATTTTGCATTATAGGCCTGTGTGAGAGGAATGTGAATAAGAATGAATGTAAACACTGCGTTGAAGATTCGCATATTGTATGCAAGTATTGACATTGTATTTCCTAATTTTCTACAGTCTTTCCAATTTAGCTCAACATTTAATCTTTTGATACTCTTGCTTTGCACATTATCACCATAGAATCACATTTTTCACATTAGACAAGTTGCACAAGTCTGCGGCATATACAGTGGCTTTGCTTATGCAGTGTTATGATATGTTTTATATAATGCTAACGTTTTAGCAGTGGGGTAGCTGGTTTAATATTTGCTATTTTGCTGATCAAATAAACAGTAGCCATTTCTGACATTACTGCAGAGTAATTTATCAAACTGTACCTCCAGGAAATAGAAGCGGTCAGGTCCACCACTGGAATAGTCCTGGACCGACTCATTCAGGTCTTCTCCATATTCTACTTGACAGCGGCCAAGCACATCAGTCATGCTGACACTCACTTCTTCATCACTCCAGTACAGCTGATTGATATCTGTGTGGTAACTTGCTTTGACGCCTTTGTGAGTGTTCTCAGGCCTGGGAGATAGGACAAAGGTCACTAAAGTCTGAGCAATCATTTGTTGTTACAAACTACACCCTGAAAAACAACCAATTTAACTTAAATTCCTTTTACCTGTAGAACTTGTAAAGTCGTAATTTGACCTCTGACACGTCAGGCTTCCCATTGCTGCGCCTGTGACAGAAGATCTCCTTGATACGCCCGATGCGGAACGGCTCAGGAGCGTCCAGGTTGGACCCCTTAATGTAGTCCGAGGACTTCCTGTAATACTCTGGATACAACTCCTCATCCACATCCTCTTTCCTATGGGAGCGCTTCACCGGACTAGCTGGCTTCACACTGAGAGCCGAGAACAGAGGCAGTCAGTCTCGTATATTTTTTTTTTTTCATCAATGTACAAGTTAAAATTTTGAATTACTTCACACACCTGAAATTAAAAGCCTCAGGAAGCAAATAGATGCCGTCTCCCACCCTGAACTGCTCCCCTTTAAAGCAGGCCAGAGCATACAGAGCCTTGGAGTCGTTGTCTTCATTCTCCATGGGCTCAAATGCACGAGGAATTTCCTGTTCCTCCCTTTCTTTAGTCCTATTACAGCTGCCACAGAACCTGAAAGAAAAGAAAAAAAAAAAAAAAAAAGCGCATATCGACAAGGTTAATATAACAGAAAGAAACAAAGAAAAGATCATACGTTCAAAACAAATACATGTGTGGATGGTGCTCACTTGAACTTGCAGTCCTCTGATGGAGTGGTCGTGGGAGGCATCTCAAAGCGGGCAAACTCTGTGTCGTACCAGAATTGATAGAAAAAACTCTTCCCGTCATCTTCAATCACCTTGATGTCAACATCCATGCCACCCTAAAATACAAAAAGTAACCATGGCATCAAGAAAAGTTAATACTGAAATGCAAATGAGCCTGCTGTCAAGTGAACGTACCTCCATAAACCAGTTGTCAGATGGGGGCTTGTATGTGACATTCACTTTTCCTTGGACATAATTGAGCAGCATGTCTTCACACTCATCCACAATGACGAGCTCCAGTGGATCAGAGGACTCTCCCAGCACTGTGTGAATCCCACGAAGGAACCAATGTGCATGGAACATCTTTCCATTGATGTCCTCCCACAGTGATGTGATCCTGAGAAGGAGCACATCATCAGGTTTATACACAGCCACAAACTAAATGTTATCAAAGAGTGTCTTTCTAAAAATGTCACACCTTGCCAGATATAGAGGAGTGGATGGATCTTCTGATGAAACTGAGACGCAGTCTCCCACCTCTAGCACTTCATCATTCAGAGAGACCTTCCTGTAGTACTGCTTCTTTCCCTCAGTCTGAAGGAAGTAGGAGACAGATATACTTTATACACTCACTGCTGGAGTCTCACACTTGATAGAAAAACTGTTCTAACAACCAAGAGGTAGACAAATACCTGAACAGGTTCTCCGATCCATGTCAGTTTGCACTGGGTCTGCTTCTTCCTCTTAGCATGAGCAAGCTTTTTGGCCTTCTCCACTGGAACATCTTCCTCTTCAATGTTCTCATCATCTTCAGCCTCCTTTACTGCAAGGTTTGGGCATCTAAACAGATCAATGATATACAGAGGAAAGACAAATTAAGGACTACAGACGTAATTGTACCATGTCATTGCAACATTACACGTTAAGTGTATTAAGTGCTAAAATATTTGTTCTTGTTTGAAAGATTCAGCTACAAGTAACTAAACAGATGTGTTGGGAACCGACACTCAGAGGCATTCACAGGCTACAGATTAAAGACTGCAGCTAACTGCTGAGAGACACTCACCTTCTCTGCTTACAGGCTTGCTTGCTTTTGCCACTTCCTCCAAATTTGATCATGTCCTTGCAAGCAGTACACTTGCCACAATCAGGAGATTGGCAAACCTGAAGATGGACAAAACCCATATTTTGGTCAGAATTAAAGAAAAATAAAACCAAATGCACATCAGACACTGATAAATAAGTTGTTGAAACAGAGCACCATTTTAACAGCAGGGCTTCACTGAGTCACTCACCTCACAGACACCACAGCGCTGCCTTTTGACTGCATTCTCTTTATCATTCTGCTCTATCTGATCAGAGAAGAAGGTATCAAAGATCTGGTAGACCAGCTTGGTAGTGGTCGCTTTAGTCGGTCCCTTACTATCCTTCTCAATCTTTGTTGGGTGACGAATGGCCTGTCTTCTCGCAGCTCTCCTGTCAGTAGAATAAAGATTGTGTTAAGAAGAGGGGTTCATTTGGTTTGGCAGAAACACCTGATGGTATGTGGAGCGATGGCATTATGAAGCCCCTGGCCTTCAACACACCACAGCATCAGGCCATGCAACAAAAGAAACAAGCAAACAAAACCAAACAGACAAGATGTACAATGCAGAGTTCCCGTTAGATGCAACTGGCCAATAAAGATCTTTCCAAACATTCTGGCCTGCAGAAAATAAGTCAGTCCACAAGATACAGCTAAAGGAGTTTAGTTCAGTTTAGTGAATGTGCTTTGATCTCATCCAACTGCAAACCAGTTTTTCCCAGTCCTCTTAAGTTATGAATAAGCTTTGATGTTATACTTTCCTTAAGACAATTCTCTGGAGACTATTCTAAGGAGAAAAGAAATAATGTTGGGTGTTTGCCTCACTAAATGACACTGAGGAAAATCTGAGGCCCAGGTGCTACTTAGCTTTGCTTTATAATTCGTATTACTCCAATTTACCCAGAACTTAATACATTAAGCTCAAGGTTAAGAATGTACTTCAATCAGAGGATTATCAAATAGCATTAACATCTTCACTGCATTTGTCGTAAGTATTTGAGTTTTACCAAGATAAATGATGCATAGTTTTTGTTCTAACCCTGATGGTTCACACAAATCATCATGTCCATGGGGATATCCCACCTCCAGAATTGGAAGCTGAGGGCATGGGGAGGAAACCTCTTAAGAGACACTTAAACTTCAAACCTTTGATTTTTTTCTGAGACGACACTGCTGCATGAAGATAAAGATTAAACTGAAAGACTACTTCCTTGTCTACCAATTACCTTTGGGGCTAACGCCACCCACCAGACTTATAAATGTTGTATAAATGTCACAAGTACTAGAATAGAGTTTAAATTACTGACCTTTAGGAAAGCAGTTTTGTATATTGAACAGTAATTGTCAATCAAGTTTCTTAGATTGGGGTTAGTTAGGTCCCCCCCCCCCACAGGACAATATTCATACAAATACTTCAAAATAACTTTTCTATAAATTTTTTTAAGCATCCTACCAGACATTCAATTTGTAGAACAAAGACTTGTGACTGAGTCAAGATAACTTATGGACCCTGGTCCACACACCCAGGTGTTAAATGGCCAGAATTCAAATGTGCCATATAAAAACTAAAATAAAACGACAATGTAGAGCCAAAATATAAAAGACGAAATGAATAAAACTGGAAATAAAATTCTAGCGTGAACTCTGGTATAATGCTCTTTTTGTTCATATAGCTTCTAAATGCTTCACACTAACACACCACCATACAAGCTAAGGATGCATTCACAACGAGGCCTACCTACCAGTACAGCAGCATGCTGCATTAGGAAATGTCAAAGGAATGTTAGACATTAGGGAGAACAAGGAGCGAGGAGCATAAAGACAGGAATATAAGCAAAAAATAAAAAATAAATAAATAAAAAAGGGATAACATCAAAACCCTGAAGAATTTGAGTTGCAAAGGAACTGATGCTAGAAATCTTGGTGAAGCTGAGAATGAAGAGTTCTCACTGAAGTTAAAAATACAGCATGGACACGGCTCAGCTTTGTTTTCATTTTGAACTGCGATAGCTTGCTATGGATTTCTGTTGTATGAATGATACAAACTGAAAATTTCAAGTATTTAGCACAATATTTCCTGGAAGGCAAGAGTCTGTTCATTCACTTTCAAACCAAGACGACTTTTATTTGTTAATTAGTTAAGTCAGTTAATGTTATGCTTAAATAAGAGTGTAAAACTTTGACTAGTTCCAGATGACACTGCTGTACAGTAAAAAGGGAACCAAAACATAATCTAATCATCTTTTCGCCGTACCTCTTCCCTAGAGTGACTCCTGCAAGCTTGATCAGGTCTCTCATGCAGGGTGTAACAATGATGGGCTGCTCATCAGAGTCGCCGGCCTCATCATAGCTCTCCACCTGCTCCACCACAAACTGGGCGTGGCGCAACAAGGTGTCTTCAGTGAAGCAGTTGAAGTTTAGCTCTGCAGGAGGCACAGTGGTCTGTGGGCAGGAGGAAGAGAAGCTGGTCAACGTCCAGGCATTGTGTTGCAGTGACAAAAGCTACATTCTCTTGCAAACTGATTTTTCTGATTTAATAATTAAATGTCAAAAGTGATGAAATACCAGTCACACAATATCACAGTGTACACTTATATGTATAAACCTGTAACCAGGAAATGTTTGATATTTACGTGAGAAATTGACCAAAAACAACCTTTTATAAAGGATTTTATACATCACAAAACTGATTGTTTCAGTGCTGCGTTTCACTTCTCTACATAATATTCTGAAAACGACTCAATCAGTATGTTCATCCCTAATGTGAAATGTCCAAAATCAAATGTCTACAAATTTTTGTTTAAGAAGTGCAGCCAAATCCAATTTCTTAAATAATATGAACACATCTGGATGGCGCAGATTAAAGGCATCGTAGCAGTGAGCTGTTTTCAAAAAAGACGTTGTGCTCGTTCTATTTACATAAGTCCTCACCTCAATCTTGTTGAGAAGGTCCTCATAAGTAGCATCAGGATTTTTCTGGAGGAATTCCACCACTATTTTGCTCATATAGATCTTCTCTTGCATCAGTGCAAAGATGGCCGCATACTCCTCACTCGGCTGCATTAGGATGTAATCAGCGAACGCTGGATAATGAAGACATTGATATAAGCTATTACAACATCATGCTAAGAGGGAAAGGTGCATTTAAATGCAGAGCAGAAAATAAAAAAAAAAAATATATAAAAACTTCGCTACCTGTAGTGAAACCAATTAGAGCTTTTTCTCCACCATCAAAACCAGTAATCCACCAGGCATTAATGGGTCCAAGCTTCTTTGCAGGAACACCACCTGGATTAAAGAAAACAAACAGAGGTTAATGTGCGCTGCTGTAGAGGTTAAAGACAATGTATTATTATTAGGCAGAAATTTATAAACAAACAATAAGTTGATTCTTTAAGTGTTTTTCATACCATCCATGCAAGGGTTGTCATCATAGATAGGTTTGACAACACAGCTGAAGTAGAGCTCTACATTCTTCTCAATCAGTCCAGAGTCAAATGGACAGAGGTGACCACGCTTGTCATACACACTGGAAGACACAAGTGTTGATATTATAACTGATAAAAACCTCAGTCAAGCATGTAACAAAATGCAATTAGAAAGGACACATTTGTTCCTCTAAACTAGGCCAACAATCCCTTACCTGAAGTTTGTAATCTTGTGCTGTGGCAGATCCTCATAGCTCTCAAATCCATCCTCATTTGAGTCAAACAAGGAGAGACGCTCATCTGTTAACATTTCTGGTTCATCCAGCTGAATACACAAATAATTGTTTCATGATTCACATGCATCTAGTCAATACAAGTAATAACATTTCAAAAAAAGCTCTGCTTGAATGAGCGTGAACTTGATGAGTCTCACCGCATTATCAGGATCCCCTTGGAAAAATTTTAGATCTGAATCATCCAAGTATTGTCTGCAGTCTGGACATTTGGGTGGTGGTGTCTTTAAGAAAAAAAAAAAGAAAGACAAATGTTATACAGGCTGTGTCACGCTTACAAAAAATGTTTACAGCCATAACACTCTAAAACTATGACCTGGACGAATGAGAACTTACACAGACAGCCATAACACTGTGCTAAATAACCCAATTCATTACCTTTGCAGCAGAAACTGGTTTAATAACCTCACTCTTCGATTCTTCTGGAGCAGCACTGCATAAAATAAAGTATCAGTAAATTCTTTTGTATGACCACTATGAAAATCATTAATGTTCAGAGGCCAGAAGTCTTACTTTTCATTGGAGTCCACTTTGAGACGCTTCTCCTCCCGAGACTACAACAGATTTGAAAGTTTGTGCAGTGTTATATACCAGACATTGAGAATAACAACAACTCTTGATGTTTAAACCTGGCACTGGTACGTGAAAAAATGCGTCACCTCCTCAACATCATCTTTCTCCTTCTTCGGTTCAGTTTGCCCATTAGTAGCTTCTCCATTCAGGTCTTCCGACTTACGCTTTTGACTGCAAGACAGATTTAACTTTAAACAGAATATAGACACTTGTAACTTAAAAACTTTTAATTGCTAAAAATGTGAATGAGAAAGATACAGGCACAAATTAAAAAAAAATAATACACGCACACTTTAGAGAACATTGACAAGATGGTTGACTGTTTCCCACCGTTTCTTGTAACCCTGGTACTGACTGGAGACTCTACAAAAGAAAAAAGATTAAATTTTCCTACACCATTATTTTAAAGCATTTATATGTGTGTCATCTACATCTTTGAATACAGCTGTTCAATGATAAATATTAATGAGAAATCTCAAACTTACTTTTGGTGTCAGAATTTGCCTTGCTCCTGCGTCCACCCTTCCCCTTAGTAGCAGTTGGTGACTTGACAGCCTCCTCTGCCTCCTGTACATCCATGGTTACATCTTCACCGTTCTCATCTTTGTGGGAGCCGTTTGTGAAGCCATTTGTCTTTCCATTCTGCTCCACGCCATCAACATGTGAGCCGTTTTCAAGGTTGAGCTCTTTTCCCAGCAAGGCCTTCACTTTAGTGATGTAGACCTCCTGAGGAGAGCACATGGCATACATCACATCACAGGAGAAATCATGAGCAGTAAACTTTTGGGATTAGTAATACTTCAGAATCTGAAAGAGTGACTAACCATTGAGATCTCTTCACTTTTCATCTTTTCCTCCAGGCTGGTCAGCTGGTCCTGAACGTCAACATGCAGGAAGTCCTGCACTAACTTGAGCTTCTCTTTGACATGATCCTGGAACAGTATTTGAATAAATAAACTTTATAAAACGGAAGCAAGTACAGAAAATGCATGACATATATTTAACATTACTGTGCATTATATAGCTTGATTTTTTTAATGTTGTACTGACTATTGCCCTTAAATGCATCTGGCAACAGCATCAGAAAAGCTTCTTGCAACCAGAAGATAGTTAAATAAGTTAATGCTTGTTCAAAGAAATTTTTCATAAATCCTTGAAGATGCACATTATAATCTATATTTCTGACAATAAAGTATGAAATCAGAGGTAGTCATTTCAAGTTGCAGCTGACCCTTACCTTAACATGACAGTATCAAGACTTGAACTAATGATATCTTTCCAATATTTTGGTCAGCGATTGCGTTTGAGATATTAAATCCAAATTGGTTTTAAAACATGCAGGGAATCCATGGATCAGCATCGACACTTGTTGCTATATGGCATCACCTGTACAGTGAATCTCTTTTCTATCAAGTGTATTGACAGACTCATTCCAACTCGCACATTATAATTGATCTATTCAGATAAGTGAAATCTAATTGAGGGTGTCGCTTCTCTTTAAGGTGGCACTATACCGTAACTCTACCATCGTGTTCAATGGTCTTTGGAGTGCCAAGCTAACAACAATTAGTGAGCAGCTGGAGTAACACCTATGGCGATGACATCAGGCTTTCAGGAGCAGTAAACGACAAAAACCCACCTCGTCTGAAATTCCATCCTCATCCAGCACCTGCAGCCTGTGAACAAAGAATATGTCAAAACAACGCTACGGCTAGTTAACTGACGTGCAACAGTGGACAAATCATCGACAAGCACATTAATTGACAGGGATGTCGCGTTATAACCAGTCTGAGAGCCAGCAAGCAGCAACACAGGTAACAAAACTTCCTGAGTGGCGCCAAATCTCACACGCTGCTCCGTCCATTGAAATGCTAACTGGCTAACCGTTGTCAAGGGGCTAACTCTGTATGCAGCATCAGCCTTGGTTGTCCAATGGCAACGAGCTAATGCTAGCTGCAGCTGCTAGCACAGGCAAAATGTAGTGGTGGCCCCGCTCATGACAATCAGGGCAAGTACAGAACAGCGTTTTTCGGGTTTCACTGTTGTTAATGTTGCCGCTGCTGCTTCTGAACTGAGACAATAAGCTGCAGACACGCTACATCACAGGGACATCAACTGTTATTAGCATTCAGGTTACTAACGTTACCTTTTCCTGACATCATTTGGCAGAGACAGGGAAGTCCTGGCTGGCATGGTAAACAGCTAGCTAAACGTGTAAGACAAGAAAGATAAAACCGCGTTTAAAAATTCCGTTAAAACCGTGTAAAAACCCGCCGGTGTTAAGCACAGCGCGGCTCCACTGTGACTGCCTTGTGTGTGCTAGACCTTGCAATGGATGCTATAAGCAATTCGGGCGCGCGGGCCGTCTTTTCGCGCGGAAACCCGGGTGTTGTGGACTGTACCACTGCAGTTTTCTATGGGTGAAACGCTTTCACAGTGGGACGTGATGTCTCTGCTGAATGGATGATTTGTCATACGAAATAAATTTACTATATCATGTCATATATAAAACTGGACCGGGATTGTCACGTAGTTATGTTTTTTAAATATAATATTCCTGAAATGAAGAATTAACTTGACCCACCCCTACTGTAAACCAGATGTTTTAGACAACTGACCAAGCGGAAGCGATCTGAATGTTGTTTACTAATGTGCAATATTAACAATACATTTCCACATTTGAGATGATATTTATCTGTACTTTTGAATGACATCATTAAATAGATGCGCTTGCATTGAATAACCGTGCAACAAGAGCTGTTGTGTTATTGTAGTGATGGCGAAGTAAAGCTTTATGAATCAGTGAAGCTTTCAACACAGTTGTATTGAAAAATGGCTCATCACTTGAAGCTTTTCAAATCAAAGCTCGATGGAGACCTCTGCAGGTCAAATTCAGGAAAATATTTCACAACCGACCAACAGATGTATCCTCTTTGAAGCAAAAATGAATGAATGATAGATGAAAACATGAATGAATTAATGAATACGTAAATTGATACATAAATAAATAAACACGTTCTACTGCACAATCCATGTAACTGAAAAACAATAAAGATAACATTTTACATTGTGCATTTGGACATTCTCCCTGTTTGTAAACAAGTATAACTCATAGAAAATATAGAAATAGAGGAAGTAAATAAATGCAGGTGCACACACTTATAATCTAAATAAGTAATAAGTTAAAGCCCTAATATAGATCCGTGGTGAAAACACTAAGTACATTTATTTAAGTACTGTACTTTTTGGGATATTTGTACTTTACTTGAGTATTTCCTTTTGTACTTTCTACTCCAGTATATTTATTTCACAGCTTTAGTTACTAGTTACTTTTGTGATGAAGATTTTACAAAATGGATAATACAACTATTTAAAAATACAAAACATTGTTAAACGTTAAACCAATGGTTTCCAACTTTTTTGGCTGGATTTATCTGGTGTCCCTGTAAATAAAACTGTGTATTAAGTTTTTCAAACTAGCTCCACTTACAGAACCTACAACAGTAATATGCTGCTTACACACTAATTCTCCAGTATTAATAACATAATGAAGTCAGATATAATAATACTAGGTATATGGAGAAAACATCTTAATGGCTAAATGGCTGCTATATGCCTATTTTACCACAAGGTGGCATTGATAGTCTGAAAACAGGCTAAGGCTTTTTCAAGTTGGCAAATCATCTCCCAGTCATATCGTACATGTACCAGCATGGCCACATTTACTGTAAGTTTCCTCACATGAGTAATAATAATACCTTTTTTTTTTTTTTTTTTTTTTTTACCTTTTATTTAATTGAACAGTGATCAGTTTTCCATTCCAAGGCAGTTTAAGAGGGGTGTGTGTGCATGTAGTATATTTACATAATTTATTGGTGATGATAAAGTGTGTTCTTTTTTTTTTGGCCATGTGTAGTAGTTTTTTATTTATGAAGTATTACAGACTGTCCTATGTGACAGGGATAAACGCACATCGGTCTTGTGCTGACTTAAATATTATTGTGTATACAACTTCACCTTCAGGTTTCTGAATCTGATGTCATATCCTGCAGGGCACTGGAAAGACTTGGCAGACTTCCCAGCAGCACAGCCTCCTGGGGCTGATTCAGCCAATGTTCCCACCCAGGAATCCTGGATGTCTGACAGGAAACAGGCCCAACTCTCAAGGACGCTATAAGTCAGCCTCTCCCCTCTCCCCTCACCCCAAGTCTCCCCCTCACCCGAAAACCTCTCCCAGGGCCATTCTTTATGCTTCTCTCAGACAAACTATCTTACAAACAGACATTCTTTTTCACCAAACCCCATTTTCAACCTCCCTACCCTCTGCTAAGCTTCCCATCATAGCCCTGTCTTGCTTTAGCCTTTAAGCTATTGAACAATTTTATTAGGTAAGAGAGCAATGATTAATGGCTGAGCAGCATCTGCATGTACAATTTTGTACTTTCATGATGAGGCTAGTGTTTTTCTGACCTTGTCAGAGCATGTTTGGATTAAATGCTGCAGTTTGAGTGCTTCTTGTAGGCACAATAGGGCGACATCTCAGGACCTGCAGACAAGCCACAGCTGCAATTAAATCAGAATCAAACTCAAGCCCACAAAATGGATTCTTTCAGTATTTCATTTATTTTATAAAAAGGGAATGCAATTACAAAATGTTTATGTACCTACATTAGTGTTTCAGATTGTACCGGTTTAACACAGGCAGCGTGCTACTGGACACACAAGGCTATTGCACACGAGACATTTCATACAACACAAATCATACATACTGTACAAAGATACATACATACATACATACTTACAAACATACAGTTTTTCATATATTTATCATAAAAAAATCATAGAATCAGGCAACACGACAAAGTGATAGGTACATAGATTTAAACACCTCTCCATCTGAAACAAACTGGGGGAAAGCAAACATCACTGAAGCTGCCAAAGTGCTTTTCACCATTTCTACTTGGCCATCTAAATGTAAAGGTCAAGAAAAAACACAGAGGGAGAGAAGAATTTTTAAATGTGTGTCTACAGGATGAACATTAGTGTAAGTTTGAACAACAGGAACCGGACAATGAAAAACAGGACTTCCTATGGCTGAAGGAAGTTGCATGTCGTAGGATGTCATAGAATGAGGATGAAGCTAACCTCCCTGGGAGGCAGATTCCCCCTGTGCATTTGAAAAAAAGAATTTCTCTTATTTTGTAGGGGAGGCGTGGGGTCTTTGAAAACTGAGATTATATCTTAAATTGCATATGGCATTATGGCTCGCAAATTAAACCAGGATGTTCACAACAAGTTCTTGTTCATGGTGCTATTTAAGACTTCACAGTGAGGGTGACCTACCCTGTGTATCCCACTCTCCGATCGTCAGTGACTTGGTAATTCAAAATAATGATCAATAATACTGTCAACAATGGAGCGCCTGCCCCAAACACTTCATACATACATTCAGCCTAATTCCCCAAGAGGAAGGCACAAACAGAGACAGCACATTGCTGCTATGTTGCTACAACACTGTCAGGACATTGGTCCCATTAGTCAAAGCTGCTGGACAGCTGTCAATGAGTAAATTTCATCAGTGCCAACTCACTTCAGGAAATGTGCTTTCTGATTAGGCCTTCCTCCACAGAAACTGTTAAGATACAAAAGACAACAGTAAAAGCAAGAGGGACAGATTATGACGGCGAATGAGGGAAGGGGTGTTAGTGATGGAAGCTGGAGCTGGAATATATCATACACATTAGTGCTTACAAACGAGTTAGAATTTCATGCAGTAAATGTAAGCAGATTATGCAAATTTGTTGTAGTTTATCAGATGGTTTAAGCAAGGTTATATAGGGAATATATAGCCCTGGTTTTGTTGAAGGAGAACTCGTGGTAGTATGGCTTCTGTGGAGTGCAGTGTGGAGTGAAGCTGATCACTGCCTCGGTTCAGTAAGGAATGAGCGATGAATCTGTAGGCCTAATGTATACATATATCAGTGAAGGAGAGTAATGTGGTTCAACCTTACAAAGGAAAACAATCACTGAAGTAATCTACAAAGTGCAACTCTGCAAGCTTTGCATTGACACAGTTCTTGAAAGGCCCAAAACAACTCACCATAACTATGATATTATGCATGCTATGTTTCCATTTTTTGGCTTTTAATAGGGTTTTACATGTTTAGAAAGAAAAACAAAATTAAGATGACAGGCGTATACATTTATACATTAAAATGGTTTGCAACTCCATATTAAGTGATGGGAGTACCCATAAAAAAAAAGCTATTTTCACATTTCTGAAAGTTCTCACCCTTTAAATTGGTTCCCTCTTGAAAGATTGTGACTTACACCCACTGCTTGGGTGAATTGATTAAATGCTGATTCTGACTCTTCACACAAATTTGATTGTAATACGAAGAAGTCTGCATCGTAGAATGTGTCTCTGCAGACAGCTGTGTCCCAGCCTCGCCAGGCATCTCAGTCCAGGGTGTGTGCTTGCTTCTCTCTGTCTCATCACAGCCTCTCATACTTGATCTCATATACACTCACACTCACACACACACACTCACACACACACACGCATGCACACACACACACACACACACACACACACACACACACACACACACACACACACACACACACACACACACACACACACAAGCACTCTGATGTGTTTTGCACCACATTAGACACAGGTGGTACAATCTTGCATGATGGGTGTGGTCTGGTGTTCGAGTTTGTTCGTGCAGTGCTCCATGGAGCTGGAGCTCTTTAGAAGGACCAGACAACGGTCAGCGGGCCGCCCGCTTTGCAGCACCCCCCAGCAGCACAGCACACGCATGAACTCCTTTCTCATGTCCTTGCTGCGCAGCATGTAGATCACTGGGTTAAGAGCTGAGTTCAGAGTGGCAAAGCCAAAAAAGATGTCTGCTTTGGAGAGGATATGGCAGAATTGTATGCCGCAGGATGAGTCTAGGAGGAGGATGATAAAAGCAGGCAGCCAGCACATGATGAAGACACCCAGCACTATAGTGACTGTTTTCAAAAGGGCATAGGCCGGTGAGTTGGTTGCTTCCTGGTGGCTGGAGCGTACAATCAAATAGATCCTCACATAGAGGATGACGATAGAGAGTAGTATGATGCTGAAAATGGTTACAACAAAGACGATGTATATCTTAGAGTAGAGTGGCAACACGGCTGAGCATTCAGGGAGGTTGTTGATGCAGTTCCAGCCGATGATGGGAAGTCCTCCGAGCAGGATGGAGGTGACCCAACAAGCTCCTATCAGGAGGAACATGCGGCACGTTTTGTTGGAGCCGTACACTTTAACTTTGGTGATAGCAATATAGCGCTCTATAGCTATGGCTAGCAAACTGAAGACTGAAGCTGCCAGAGCGATAAACGCCGTGCCCTCCCGGATGAACCACTGCACAGGCACCAGCTCAAAAGTCCTTGACCCTGATAGAAAAATGTTGGCTATGTAGGCCGAACCTGCCAGCAAGTCAGAAAACGCCAGGTTGCCGATGAAGAAAAACATGGCAGAGTGGAACTTCTTGTTGCGGCAGACAGCGATGAGGACCAGCAGATTCTCCAGGATGATGATGGTGCAGAGGACCACGATGACAATGTTCAGAGTGGTGAGGTGTTTTTTATTCTCAATGAGCTTCTCCAGCTCCTGGGTGGTCATGTTCTTAGCAAAGGCATAGTAGGAGTGGATCAGACTGTTATTGTAGTACTGGGAATACTTGCTCTTCATGGTGACAGGGTGGCAGAGCACAGCGGCTTTACGGCAAAGATTCATTCACACAGTGGAGCCGTGAAGAGTGTCGACTGAGATAATCATTGCCTTTAAGGACAGGAAGAGGGCTGGGGAGGGAGACTGCCTGTCCCACAGTCACGTCTCAGGAGTCCTGTGCGGGTCACCTGCAGGCACACAAAGAAAGAGAAGCCTGCATTACTCACAGGGGAAATTTTTGTTGCACTAATGAAATAAACTGTGACAATGCAAACACACATTTAAAAAAAAAAGCAATGCACTCGCCCAAGTTAAAGTCCAACAAAAGCAAAACAAAGTATCTAGGCAACAACCTGTCTGTAGTCCAGTCTGCAGAGTGGAAACTAAACATTTTCTTAAATTCACTTGAAGAAGGAGCAGCAACAGGTCAGAGCTTTAAAATAAGAACCTGGGATCTAACAGATAAACATTCAACATGAAGGTAAAGAACGACAACCACATGTCACAAACGACTGATCACACAGTGAACACACTGCACTCACTGTGTCCATTTGGTACATCCCAAACTGAACTCCCTTGCAGGCAACAGTTGCAGCTTGTTGCAGACTAAAACAGATGGAGAGTCATAATCCAGTAGCTCATAGGGGAGTCGTACGTTATCATAAAAAATGACTCTGTGGGGGAATATTAACATTCAAAGATCTTCCCCCTCCCACCCACCCACCTCCTTTTTTTTTTTTTTTTTTTTTTTCTGATGGTGAACCTGTGCAGGAAGAGTTCATCTTCAGGTGGAAGAATAAATGCTCTGTGAGGCTCTGTGGGTGCTGGCGCTCAGACAAAGGGCTGCGCTCGCAGTCTGAAGGGGACATTCCACCAACCCTGTCCGCGCACTCGGCTGTCAACACACGGTATTGTTGTGGGGAGCGAACCATTCCACTCCAGTGAGCTACCTCTTGAAACTTCAGCATAGCTTGTGGATCAGCCAGGCCTCTTCATCCTGACCCACCCCTTCCAACCAGTTGTGAAACGCCAATCAAATAGATACCTGAGAGGAAAAGGTGGGTGCTTGATTTGACATATTGCCATTTTAATTATTCAATAAACTAAAGATTCTGCACAGTTGTGTGTGTTATAATGAGGAATAAAGCGCCATAATTACTATAATAATTATGGCGCTTTGTGGGAATATGTTGCTACTAAGACAATGCATAAACAAACTTACTAGTGTGAAACCGATGAGGAAAACCTTCAACGTAATGAGGTGTAAAGTTTTATAATGATGAGCCAAAAGAAATTAAATTTAAATATAATAGAATAATTATTATAGAGGAAAAACCTCAACACAGACAAAAACAAAATAAAAGTGGATGCAGCTACGGGGCTGAAAACAAAGGAAAGTTGGAGGCTCTGGAAATCTAATTAGAGGTGGAGCTGGTGTCTTAAACCTGTCAAAAGTAACAGGATCCCTCTGCAGGCCAGCTCCAGAGGTAATTCAACACTGATGCTTGTCTTCACAACTAGCCAGGATGGCTGCAGCAGCTTTCAACTGGGACGCTTTAGTGGAAACTAGGGCCTGAACCTCTCCTCTGTTCTGCTGGGCTTTAACTCAGAACCTGAGAGACTGAGCGATGGAGAGGGAATGAGACAAAGCCAGACAGAGAGCATGCATGTGGAACGGCATCTGGACACAAAGGCAGGAATCTGAGACGTCACTGATGATGAGCACATAGACAGATGCACGAAACTCATCTGTGTGTTGTGTTGCACCACAGAGCCTTACTCTAAACGTGCACAGAAAGCTTTCTCCATGCACATGACTAGGTGTGACAGACACAGAGCGGTGTGGCAAAGCATTGCCTGCAAAGAGGCATTTTCTGCACACAGCTGCTATTGGTTGCCAGTAATAACCAGCACACTGTTTCCTCAAGCAGGAACAAAGAACAATAGTCTCCTTCAATGTGAAGAGCATTGCCCTTCAGCCTCAATAATGGGACAGCACACTTCCATTTGGCTGCTGCAACTGTATCATAGCAGGAATTTATTTACAATTCAGCATTGCTTTTTTTCAGAGTGGCTGTATCAGGACAGCAGTCTCTCCCCCATCCCTTTTAGCTCCATTAATAGACACAAATAGGAGGCTTGAGGCTGAGCACATGTGCCAGCTGCACCAGCGCAATTAAATTTGTTAAATTATTGCAGCCTATAATGATTTTATTAATGGAATAGTCAGCATACATAGACCAGCTCTGTATCTCCACTGCCTCCAGCCTGCTAGGAGAAAAAAAAAAAAAAAAATGTTGCTGCTTTTCCTTTGTTTCATCTCGCTTTTTCTCCCTCTCTCGGCTCTGCCCAGTTTTCCTAGGACAGTTCTCTTTCCCATCTGTTGTGCAGACAGCTCGAGGTCCTCCTGACAACGCGGAGTCCTTGGTGTCTGTCATCAGGGGATTTCACTGTTTGTGGGAAACCTGACAGGCTGGTTTGCCTACAGCACTGTCTCGTCGCGGCCCTGCCCTGCCCCTCCACCTGCCGTGCGCCATTCAGGTGCTTCCAAGGCGGTTGCTCGACAGGAGTGGAGACTTCCTCCTATCTAACGCCTCCCTCCGGACCCATCGTCAAAGTCGTGCCCTTTGTTTGACATCTGGGACGACAGGTAAAGGCAAATCAAACAGTTCCAAGGTAAAATGTATAACTTGTTCTCAGGTTGTTTATGATTTAAACATGTCTGAGCTTCACTACATTTATACTGTACTGAGTTGTGCATATACATAAGTATGTGGATGTTGGAGAACACGCATCATTTTAAATAGTACAATCATTTCCTGATTTCTCCTGGATTCATAAGCCAATGTCAAAGTGCTGTGATGTGGGCAAAGGTGTAGCAACACTACAGAAAGACAAATAACACAATATCCTGTCTGGATTTCACAGTGAAGCTTAGACGCAGATAGACAAGATAATGAAAGAAATTACTGTAGACAGGAGAGTAAAAACAAGTTGAAGAGACAAAGGAAACCAAACAAGAGACAGGATATCCCTTTATAGATCTCAAACGATCCTCCAAAAATTTAACATCTTTCTCATCATTTGAGAAATGATTCAGAGATGCTCTTGTGGTGCATGTTCACGCACCGAAATGTTAATACAGTGTTTTTAGGACTTTCACAGCTTTCTGCAATCACACATACAGTGTTTCAGTAAACCACTGACCCACAGTTGCGAAAAGCTGCACATAGTCTAGAGCATAGCATAGATTTTTCTTGACATCCAAAAGATGATTCAGAAGGGACTGATGCTTTACTGCTGAAAGACGACCCTTGTTTCCTCCTAATCCTAACAAGACAGAGTTTCCCTCTCCATCACGGGGCTGACGGCTGCACAAAAGCCTCTGGTGTTTTCCCCAGAAACACCTGATAAGCCCCAATTAGCAAACCGTCTGCTCACCAAGAAACCAAGGCAACGCTGGCCCATTACACCACCTGCTACCTGTCACACACTACGTACACCTCCGCTGCACTTTCTCTGTGCAAAAAGATAACTCCTAAAAAAAAAACCCTGACGAGGCATGCACGCCCACATTTAAATGAACACACACACACACACACACACACACACACACACACACACACACACACACACACGGTCTCACTCACACGAACATTGATGCACAAATATTTTTGGTCTAGATAAAGGGCAGTGGCTAACCTCGTGCTTGGATCGTCTATGTTTTTAGCTTATCTTGTTTGCAGTGAAGTGTGTCTGCTGTTTGTTTACCTAGCATCACCTCTGTTGAGCTGTTTGTGGTCTGACACATCCTGTAACACATCTTTCTCCATCTGCCCTTCACACTCCCTGCTTATAAGTCACTGTAATGGCAACACAGCATGAGATTCAGCATCTTTTTTTTTCACAGCATGACCAAGTGTTGCTTCACAGAATGAGCTCTAAAATCACCTATGACACTAAAACAGAAAGGTCTGGGACTAAAATATTAAAAACGTTAATCATGTATATTTTCCATTTTAAGGGAATTTAATGGCTTCCTGCTCCCTCTAAAAGACGCTAGACTTTTCTTCTGTAATAAAGACTTAATCTCTCTAACAGTCACAAGGAGATTCATCATGGATACACAAAAATCATATGCTGCTGTGATTTGTTCTTTCCTGTTCAGTTTCGCAGCCGTTAATGGTTGTATCAGGGAGTAACTGATCTCCGAGAGTCAACACCCCTCTTCTCCTCTCAGCGTCCAGCATTTTCTAACTGACCTGGCCGCCAAATGATCAGTCCTCGTTTGAGAGAGAAATACATGCATTTCAGGGAAATAATGACCGTGCCTGAGCAATTGCTGCGATTGAGATTTCAGCTGAACAGCAGAAGTCATGTTTCAAGGGAAAACATCAGAGTCTTTGCACGAAAACAGGATCTCGTGTTAACCAAGGGGCTTTTTTTTTTCTTGCGTATTTGAAATGGCATAAAAAGGTATGATGCACTGCGTTAGAGGGGAGGTACCTCAGACATGCTGTGACGCTGCTGGGAGGAAAATTCCATATGCAAAGTGCAGCGGTGTAGTCTCAAAGTTTCCCCAGTCAAGTGTTGACATGTCAGACACACAGGAGAAAACACAGCTATTACCACCACAAAGTTTCACCACTGCTGCCACAGGAGCTGCTACCACAGCCGGAAATTACTAAAATGAAAGATGCCTACAGAACACCCACAGCCATTCGCAACTCTTCCGTTTCTAAAAATTCATCTGCAGCAGTATGGCATACTATATGTCTGTGCATTTACATTTAGCTCAGTGTCCCTCTAAGCCAATGCATGCACATATGGGCCTGTTAAAGTTGCCTGATTTTTTTGTTTTTTTGTTTTTTGTATAAAGCAGCTCCATGCAATAACGCTGTGTAACCACAGAAAACACAGGGATGCACTGTGTCTGCTGGCAGGTGGCTGCAGTGTCCCCCTGCTGCTCTATCCATCACAGAGCCCCGGGGCTCTCTCTCTCTGTGTGTGTGTGTGTGTGTGTGTGTGTGTGTGTGTGTGTGTGTGTGTGTGTGTGAGTGTGAGTGTCAGTGTGAGTGTGTGTGTGTGTCTGTGTGTGTGTGAGATCTTTTCACATGGGCATAGCAACACTATTGATTGACCACTCTCAGTTTCCACGAAAAAAAAAAAAGCTTTCATGTTTCCAGTATCACTGTAACTGGGATGAGGAGGATTGATGTTGCTGCTGGGACCCAACTAAGCCTGGTCCTTCAGATGACCTTGGTCACTGCACAGACACCGAAGAGCCAGTTTACTCTCTTACTTAGCAGCGTCTGTTCTATAAGGTGAGAATAAAAGCACAACAGGTCTTACATGGTCTGTCACAAGCTTATCTTAAGCCATTGCTCTTATCTCTGCTACACTCCACAGCTGACATGAACAACGTACACTTTTGAGGTCAAACTAAGCACCAGCAACCCCACCTTTATACTGCGGTGCAAAGTAATAGTTCTGTCACCCAAAGAGAAAATGCATTCACCTCATGACTCAACCTCCTATCACTATTCACACGACTAAAGGCCACTGCACGTTTTATTCAGCAATCAACAGTCAGTAGTGAAGCTAAAAGTGCTAAACATGCAGCCACTTGAGCTCTTTCTTATCCACAGATATCTACAGATATCTACTGATGTTTACTGAAACGCAGTCAAAGCATTAAAATTGCTCTGAGACAGACAGGCTGATTCGTTTCTGGCAGTGATTTCACACATTGTAGCCTTGTGCTCAAGGGACAGACATGTGGGTTGGGACCAACGCGTCGGCTGGAGCTGTTGTTTTTGAAACACCAGCGGCTCGTGAAATCACCAGACAAATGAAAAATAAGAGGTTTTCAGGGGGGAAATGCAAACGAGAGAGGGAAGAGAGCCTGTTTCAGTGTCGCACCGTGACATGCACAGTCGAGAGACAGAACAGACTGAGAGATACGAAACAGGGGGCCTGGAGTATCTCACTGTTTCTTGCTTGGAGAGGAACTCATTTTGAGGAACAACAAGTTTAACAGAGAAAATCAATTGGCAAAAGTCTGTAGCCTGCAAAACCATGTTGGATATGATGTATACAAATCACATCCTTTTTTTGTGACTAAAAATACAGAAATACAGAAGTATTTATTCAAATATAGTATCAGTGTCATGATACATCACGTCATTAGATGAAAGGTAAAATACAAAACAGTTCCTTTTTACCAACAGATTGAACTGTTCCTTGTTGTGATTTCAATCTGTGTTTGAGGTTTAATTTTAGCTCCAAGAGCAAATCTTCCTCTCTCTTTGTCCGTTATTATGCTAACACACTTATGCTTCATTAAAACCATGTATAAGCTGCTAGATATTAGGGAAGTGGGGGGTGTCCCCAATACACGGGCTTTCATCATATAATTAGGGATTACCCTTTCGCTCGTCAAACAGTTTGACAGTTTGGGTACAGCCTCTTCTGAGGGGTCTGTCAACACAGTTCAGTCAGTGACCAAAACTGGAAGGTTTTTTTTTTTTTTTATCTTTACTGTGTGTTTCATGGTGGCTCGTCTTGTTTTCTGTTCCTCCCCTCAGTGAGTTAGTCTCTGCAACATCGCAGTGCTTTATTTATGGCAGCTGTTCATGTGCTGTTCATGTGCTGTTCACGTGCTCTGGGGCTCTTTAGGGTGGCAGCGAGTTGGAGCTGGAGACAAAGAGCTGCGTAAAGAAGGGCATCATACAGCCTCAGGAGCCATAACCCAATGACCGGCAAACACCCCCCACCCCCCACCCCCGTCTGCCCCATTGGGGGGTGGGGGGGATCTCCAAGGGTGGCGCCTGAGAGGCAATTACTGTAATACCTTCACCCTCGTACCGTGCCTGTCAACTGTAGTAACTGGCTTCCAAATTATTCATGTTTTAATATCACTCTACTTTGCATATTTCCCTTTCATGCTGGTCCCTGATTTGCAGAGCCACATCATCCTCACTATAACACCCCCAACCACCCACCCTCCGCACCCCTCCTCCCCTCATATATTTTAAACTTCACCACAGAGATCAAAAGACAAGGCCACAAAGAGGTGCTTAAATGCACATCAAGCAGGATTTATTTAGCACACATCTGGAGCAGACATGTTCTTATAGCCCCCTATTAAAGACTTCATTACAGCACACACTGTGCAATCAGATCTGACTCCAAGAAACGCTCCACTGAGAAACTACCCTCTTATAGAGCTGCGAATCTGTCCTACATCTTCTCGTCACTGAAAAAAATGTGTGTGTGATGTTTCATGTAGCTTTGCTCAGAACAGAAAACAGAAGATAGCACCATTACCATCCTTATCATTAACCGTTGAAGACACATGCATGCATTTCTACAGGAGGCCGGATGTGTGTGTGATGTGCAAAGTTTCCGAAAATTCGTTCAGCATGAGAAAGTGAAGTTCAAGCTTCATATGGAGCTGCGGTAAACCACAGACAAAAATGCTCAGCCGTGTATTTTTCGGATTTGTATGTAAAAAGGTAAGCTAGTGTTAACCACATGGCGCCTTTGGCGCAGACTCCGGATGCACACGCTGGCTGGAGCGACACAAGAAGAGGTCAGCTCTGGCCGATCCGCATTAGAAGCCTCAGGTCTGAAGGCTGAGTGTGCTTGATTCAGGTTTCAGCCACTCTGGCCCTTCTCACACCTTCCCATGTTCTTGTCTTTACAATGAAGTCTCCTCTAATGAATGGCTTTGAACCTCCTTTTAGATCTCCTTTGTCCTGGATCCCTGCTCCTATTCTCCTCTGTTGCTAGACCTTGAACTCCACCCCTTCTCATGTTCTATTGCCTCGTTGGGAAACTGTGCGTTTGCCGTGAGAGAGTTTATGATTGTTGCGTGGCGTGCCAATGGCAACATGAGACATGACAACATATATCCACTGTGCTGGCTGTATAGGTAGCGTGGAGGATTGCTGTGACAGTGATGTTGTAGTGATTTTCAGCGCGCTGAACGTTACCCGCAGACAGTCAGGAAGTCAGCATGCCAGAATCAGAGACAAAGCAAAGGAGAAGGTGCTGGTAACAAAGCAATGCACTGCACGAGGGAAAAATGATACCATCTACACAGGCTAACACACAGGGGCACAAAGCCGCCCTGATTGCCCACTGATAAGATGATGAATTGATGGAGGCCCTCCATCTCTCCTCATGGTCCAGCACAGCAAAACAACCCCAGACTCCACTGGCAAACACAGATCCATTAAACACAGCTCTGTTATTGGAGAAAAACACGGTTGCCTGGAGAGAGAACATTGTTGTGTCCACACAGCCCACAGTTTCTCCTCAGTATTTAATACAATTTAAGAATTTCTTGCGTTGAAAAGCAAATTTATTTCTTGAAAAACTCTTGTAATGTCAACATCAATCAGCCTCTCTGACATGAGGACATTGTATCTTACACGGAAAAATATAAATATATTTTACAGTTACAACCTGCATTTAAAGACCAGTGAATGTGTGCCTGGAAAGAGACTCGAGGGTATTTAAAGTTACACAGTTTTGGAAGGATACTATGTCTGTTTTTTTTCCTGGCAACATTACAGAAGTACATTTAAAAAAAAAAGAAAAAAAAGAAATGGCCCTATAGTAAATAACTCAGTTTCCGAACCTTATGCAAGGTTTGGGTAGAGTGGATTGCCAGGGGATCTTCTGAAAAAATATCAAACAGGTCAGAAAGCGAGCATTGCTGTAGCACGAGACAGCAGCTACTTGACTTTGACCTAAGCGAGGCTCATCTGAAATGGACATGCTGGAACAGTCGTCATATTAGTTTAAAGTAAACAACATCCACTTCCACTCAATCTGTCTGTTGCAATGGAGCAGTCTGGCCTCTATCATGACCCGGCTTGTGTTTGGCTGGAGGTTAATTCCATCGTGTCTTTAAGCCTGGAGAGACTGAAGCTGAGGCCTTTACAAGATAAACAATCTTAATAGCTCTTTCTAACAAAACAGGCCACAGTTTTTCAGTCATTAGAAAAACTGAAAGAGCTTTACAGGAGGAGAGACCAACTTTCAGCTCCAAACTAAATGAATGTCTTCAACAGGCTCTCATTGGCTGCATGGGGGCAATCCAAAATCCAAGAAAACTGTCTCCAGCTTACTTCTGGATCTGGGGAGGTGGGGTGTTGAAGTAATCCTGTTGAGTTTTCCAGCTGCACAAATAAAGCTGACTGGATAACAAAGGCTTCCAAGAGGGAAGGAGAGGGGGAGGAGGAGGTGGAGGTCTCCAACTCCAAAACCACAGCATCTTCATATGTACCTGCTCCAACGTCGCTCCAGAGCGAGTGCTGAGAATGATCAGGAATCAGGAAACCACGACATGACCACACTGATTAAGGCTGCCGCAAATACAGACAGTATGAGGTTGTTCCCATCCAGTACATAAATCACAACGGTGTAACCTAGAGGGAGGCAGTAACCAGAAACCTCGTACTCAATCTGCTTGTCTTTGTCCCTGAAGGATGTGTAATGTTCATGTCTGTGTGGAGCAATGTTGCACAATGAAAAATGCCAGTCAGAGCTCTGAAAACCATTTTCTGCATTACTTCCAACTGACAGCATTTCGGAGCAAAGGCTGGTCGGAGCTTGAAGTGTGACAGGAGCACAGCCTTATCCCCACCCTATAGAAAGCATCAGGAAATCCTGGCATGCTGCTACAAGCATTAGCGCCTGGTCATGGGGGGTCTTATAGTTTGTCCCTCAAGTGGAACAGGAATGTAACAGGAGACTTTAAAGCTAATGGATTCTTTCACTGGGTAAAACATCTTCCTAAAATAGTCAGACTCACTTTTTTCTTCTCCACCAAATATCAGCTTATGTAAATGTTTATATAATAATCAGAGCAGCACTGACAGCATATTCTTGAAACTCAGGGAGGTTGTTTTGAGAAGGAGAGAGAGATAGGGCGAGTAAGTGTGCATGCATATTTCTCTACCTGCCAGCAAAGAGCAAACACAGCCTCTTGTGACATCTTCTTTTCAAATGTGTTTACAAATGGGGTAAAAAGCAGAGGACGCCATATTCATTTCTCTGATCTGAGACACTCCCAGCTCTTGGCTGTGAATCAGAGAGCTACATGCTGTCAGCTGTGTGTTGTGACTTGCGCTTGGGCAGCTTGCGAACAGAAGGCGTTTATTTTGCTCCAGCTGCCACACCCAAGGAAAGTGTTTTTCAGGCAAAAGGGGGAGTACCAGCTCGAACTCCGAGCCTGTAGAACCCAGATGGCCGTCCGCAGAACACTATTAATATCCCAGAGAAAAGCCCAGAAGTTATGAAAGTTATGTATGCAAATTCTGACTGGTTTCAACTATTAACCAGGTAGAGGCCAGGGTGCCTCTGGCAGGTCGCTCCTCTGATCTCTCCGTGTTGTTCGCCTTCCAGTGCGGCTGAATAAAGTGGTGAGTATACACAACAAAAGAGGAGCCAGTCTCCCCAAGGAAAAGCCTTCTCGCTGCTTCCTATTAGCAGATCGCTCCCAGGCCTGAGCTGAAACCTGAGCATCCTTCAGAGATCGACACCACCCACCCACCACCCATCCCCGCCTTCAACCCCCTAGTGACCTGCTCCATCAAAAAAAAAAAAGCCCCGCGAATCCAGTTCCCACCACTGAATTACCATTAATTTATTTATCCATCCATGCATTTATACATCTATTTATTTATTCAACTCATCTATTTGTCTTCATGTCTCACGCTATCCTGGGCAGTCCCCATTGAGAAGGGTCCGATTACAGCAGTCATGGTGTAGAGGAAAACAGGGCCACTGTGCACAGTGAGCTGGGTCAGCAACACACAGATCCTCAGCTCATGATGTCATGGGCTGCTGGACTGAGCCAGTCTCCCTGCTCTCTACCATAAAAGATTATAAAGTTCCTCTATATAGACTGGTAGGACTAACACCATGTGTGCTCCTTGTCTGTGAAAGGCTGCGTGTGCCTTGATCTGCGGAGTGTCTGGCCAATAAGCTGTCGCTGTTCACAGCATCCTGAAGTTACACTCGCCAAAGCCAAGGATCATGAATGTGTGAATGCTTGTGTGAAGAAGCCTGGCAGTGGTTGGGCCTGGTGGGGTTGTGAGTGTTGTTCTGGTGTAATGAGCCATGTGGTCACATGTGGTAAACGCAGACGGCTGGCAGGCAGTATCATGCCCTGTCTCCTGCCCAGTTCAAGGCATGCTGGGAGAAGCACCTGAGTGCGTGAGGGACTTTGCATGCCCCAAACAAACCAAGCTGCTCTAACACAAACCTAGCATCAATGAACCTGCTGACAGAGCCTTCGACACTCGATAGTCTTAAAACTACTGACCGTGCTTCCTCTTCACCCTCCACTGCTGATGTTATCACAGTAAGATGTTTACCAGTCTTAATTCAACAAGCTTGCACCCATGTGCGTTTGAGAGTTGTTTCTGCTTGGTAACCTCAACTGGGCCTTGAGATAATGTCACCAAACCTTTGCACTTCCCCTTCGCAAGCCATAGCTTGCCACGGTGTGGTGCAAGCTAATGAGCAACACACCGTGCAGACTGAGCATGACCCACCACAGGAGAGAGGATGATGGATGGGAGCTTTTATCTGGGCAATAAACATTAGTTCCTCCACCTTATCATCTTATCTCACTGTGATTTGAGGATTCTCTTGCAACAGGATGCCTCATGACTGGGCTGCTGACACTTATGCATCCCTCTCTGCAGGGTTCACTCTACTGGACACAATCAATCTGCTGTTTAGATAGCATGGCCTTAGAGTGCTGATAAGGAAATGTAACTACTAGGTTTCCAAGAGATGGCACAGACACAAGTCTGCAAATGTTTAAAACAACTTGGAATTGTTCACCAACGTAGCCACAACTAAAATCCACCAGCCTGTAATAATAATGTATGTCACTGTGACAGTTTATTCAAATGTATATTGTTATCTTTTACTTTTTTAAATCCCTGACAACAATACACTGTGTTAAGTCGTTGCTGAAGCTCTGTGCTGCCTTCCTATAGAGAGCACATCTCCAACCACATGAGCTTAACTCCGGTACATTGGGGATAATGGGGGCTTTTGTCTTATTAATACATCCTTTCAATACAATGCCTTCTTTAGAGTGACGGATGAACAAGCCTCAACAACATCGTAGGGGTCACAGCGCGAAGAGGGAAGGGGGGGGGGGCACAGCAGGCTGCGCAACGGCTCCAAGGACCTGTGTGTGTGCGCGCGTGCGTGCGTGAGCGAGGACGCGCCTGGAGCACAAGCTACTCACCTCAGACCCAAACATCAACAACAACAACAATAATAGCTACACAGACTATAATTCACCCTCACTGTATGATCGACAGCCGTGGAGCCCACGTGTTAATATTTAACACCACACAATATTATTCATTAAAACACACACACCCACGCAGTGTTTAACAAACGCAGCTGTCACACGGAACATCCAAACCCTCTCGGTGGGTGCAGCAGCGGTGTCTCTGCTCGGTGGTTAGTAAAAGTGCAGTGGCGTGTTGCTTCATCCTGTACTGGCCACGCTGCTGCTGTCAAAACGTGTTGAGTGAGTCAAAGACACATTTCGAGACTTTGTGCGTCAGTCCCAACTTTCATATCTTTTCCAACACGCTTATCTGGTCGTCGATGATGCTGATGGTCAGGAGGGGGAACCTCGTATAGTATGCCAGTAAAGATTCTCTCTCGAAATATACCCAACTCCCATTTACTGTTGAGACTGAACTCTGCAGCGCGAGAGACACATCAGGTCCTTTTGTTAGGCTGGTGCAGCGCAGACTGTCACACTAACCACACTTTAAGACGGCTACTCACCCCATGAGAGATACAGTAGTAGTAGTAGCAGCAGCAGTAGTAGTAGTAGAGAGCAGCGAAAAGACGCTCCGACAGAAAATATTTGTCTCCAAACGTCCTCACATGTGGTCACCAGTCTCCACAAAAGCTGGCGTCAAAAGTTCAGCTCTCTCCTCTCCTCTGCTGCTCCCGGGTCGAGAAGCGACGATGACAATCAAAACTTTCGTACAGGGCTTGGCGGCGGCGGCGGCGGCGGCGGCGTGTCTTGTCTAGTCAGTGGTAAATCCATACCCGGTCTGTGCGCTTCAACTGAAGCCGTCCAAAGATCACCGAGCGCGAGGCGACCCCCCCCCCCCCCAAAACAAAAATGTATATGACGAAAAATGAATGAGAGCAGAGACCACACTTTCCCCTTTGTCGCTCTAATCCACCAGTCCGTCTGATCGTCCCTCTGCTCTCTGGGAGCACACAGCAGTGGGAGCACAATACGCGTACTGACACAATACGCGGTCTGACACACACACATACACACACACACAAACACACACACACACATGCACACACACTTACACACACACACACACACAGGCACGCGCGCGCAAGAGAGAGAGAGGGAGAGCGAGACAGAGAGACAGGCGGTGTGAAAAGTGATATGCTCTTAAAGGAGTGTGTGGACTTATTAGTATGATTCGGACAGCAATTAATATGGAAAATAGTTGTTAGGCCTATTTCTGGAGCTTTTCCCCCACTCCGGAGCACACAAATGAAGTCCAGATGTTCCACCTCCTCACTTCCTCTTTCCTAACGAATCCCAGCATGAACCAGAGTCCACACTTTTCAACTCACCCTGGCTCATTCTCCCTTGGGATCAGTGGCTGCAAATGAATGTAGCTCTATTACAATGGCAATGCAATATATATAGGCTAGTGTTAAAGGAGCATGGCAAATAATCACTGGTGTTTGATCTGCTTGATCTGTTTTTGACATTATTTTTTTTATATTTGTTGTTTCTTATGAGTTATTGTTGTCATCTTCATGTGTATCCCCCAGGTCTGCGTGAGTACAGGTGTCATAAAGATGAGGTGAAGGTAAGTCAGGGCTTATTAGTCACCACTGCTGCGCATAAACATACAGAGGGGCAGGTGCTGGCTGCAGTGAAAGAGCCTCTGTCCAACCCAAGAGGAGGTAATAATCTCTCCACAGTCATTACTCTGAAAGCCAAAGTCATCCCAAGTGGCTATGATGTCATGTGTCTGTGATAAGAAGAAGGCGCTGTGTTGTGTTGTTAAATGAGTTATCATACAAAACATCTGGAGCCTCCTCGGCTTCTGTTAAAGAAATTTGGGATCGAATCAGAAACTGTGGGTGTAGCATTAAGATTTCTGAAATGTACCAAGCCCAGGTTTTGTCTTTTCAAAAACCTGACTGCCTGAGATTATGAAATGATGCAAATAAAAATGGAAAATGAAAGAACTTGGTTAAGGGAAATGAGAACATTTCGTTGATGATTCAGAGATCAGCGTTTAGGTGTTTTTTTCACTTCAAATTTCTACAGTAAACATTTTAGAAAGAGGAAGTTACTCCAGACTCAGACATCAAAGCTTTTGATGTGAATCCTACCTGTGTGAATGACATCAGAGCATTTAGTCTACGCAGGGAGGGCACCTCACTGCTGAACATGAAATCAGTCTTGTGTTTGTCTGGTCTCTACCAAACAATTTCAGCAACTTTGACTCATGTCGTGTCTGCTGATGGTTTACTGGGGGGAGCAAGGATCGAGATTGTGCAATTCCACTCTAACCACACTCATCCCTGCCGCCCCCGCAGCGACTGCTATGTAGAAATTACTCACTGAAAAAGAAGAACAACTCCTCGAATTTGCAATACTTCTGTTGGAAATGCCAAAATCTTTCAACCTGCCGTCTCAGGAGATAACTTCACACTTTCTGTAAAATGCTGGCAGGTTGGATGAGCAGTTTTTAATGGATGTGTGGCAGACAGGCTTTATGGACTCACTCTTCACTGTCAGCAGGTTTATGATGGGACACTTCTCAGGAGCTGCCCCAGTAAAGCTGCCCCTCTGCTGTGTCTCTCACTGAGCTTTTAGGGGAGGGGTCAAGAGCCCTGACCTCACTTCCTGTTGGGGCTCCTCACAAGCATTCCATTGTCTGTGAGAATGTGCATGGACTCCGGGGACTCTGCACATCTGGCAGCTGTTATTAGCAACCTCCTGCGCAACCCCCCCCCCACCACCACCACCCCCACCCCCCTTGCACATCATGTGCTGGTGGATGTGTGGCCCAAAACGCACCTAAGAATAAACTCTGCTGTGTTGCCAAAACTTCAACGGAGTGAATTTTGCTTGTATCATTGTTTTCAGTGATTTGCATTTTATCTTCCTGACTGGATAGGACATGGCATTTCGGAAATTTGTTTTCTAGAGTAACAAGAAGTAATGATACAGCAATAATTAGACATTTTGTGAGATATGCTTAAGAGCTTTCTTGCAGCAAGATGATCAATACCACTTTCCATGTCTGTCTGTTAAATACAGCACTGTGCAAAGGTTTTAGGCACTTAGATTCGTATCCTTCACACTGTACTATCAGGGAGGCATCGGATCAACACAAATTCATTCTGCAGCCACAGAGACAGACTAAATCCACAGAAGAAGAAGAACATCAAGTTCTCTGAGATGCTTGGAACAAGCTTCCTGCCAAGTACCTTGAAAAACGATGAGCAAGTAGAACTGATGCAAAGGGCGGTCACAACAGGTATGGATTTTATTTAGGTTTTTTCTGTTTGCTGCACTTTGCATGAAGGCAATTGATGAATAAAGACTAATCATGACATCATTTTTGATATTACTTTTAATGCCTAAAACTTTGTGCACAGTGCTGTACATAGATACAGTCAGGAAACTGTTAGCTTAGCTTAGCACAGAGACTGAAGATAGGGGGAAACAGCTAGCAATGCTCTGTCCAATAGTAACAAACGCTGCCTACCAGCAACTCCACCACCAATTAGCTTGTTATATTTCGCTGGATTATACCTCGCATATCTAGCAAAATGTCAAAGCATTCTTCAGAGGCTTTATGATCTTTTTTACCTTTATACCTGACAGGCTGCAAAACTGACACAGTTACAAGGAGCATTAAAGCAGGCTGTGGTCACCTGACCTAGTCTTGAACTTACCAGAAGTGGGACAGTGAAACGGCTAAAAGTCAGACTTTGAGATGAGAGTGGCAACAGAAAGTAACGTAGGCAGCATTTCACACCAACAAAGATAATCATTCAATCATCGCTTGTGGTGCTCATCTCAGAAGATCTTTCATCAGAGAGCTTAAGATCCAAAAAAGGCAAAGCTTCGAAGAGGAGCTAAATATTCTACGTTCCTACTTTTAGACACAGGATTACACTGGGGAAGTCATTAACAGTAAACTCTAACTGTTCTCAGGCTCATGCGGGGACTTCCCATCCCTTGTTTGTCTACAAATCTATAGTGTAGGCCTGTAAAACTGAACCACAGATGCAGCTGTCAATGTGTAATGTATAAAATAATGGGTGCTATTAAATGTTTTTATGTAATGAGCCATTATTATATTTTTTATGTTACTAATTCATCCAGACAGGAGACATGATGACAAACTGTTTTGATTCCAAACTGAGGTCTCCTCAGAAACATAACAACGTGAGTTTAAGGAAAGTTCTCTCGTCACTTCCTCCTCGAAATAAGAAGGCCTCTTCTGTGAAAACCGTTCTCCTTTTCAGATGCTCCGACCAAAGTCTGTTGTGTATTTTTATCTCCGTGAATTTTGACAAGGTGTATACTTGTGACATCCTCTGTATGCTTAGACTATAATGACTGTGCTGTATTTGCACTTAAATCAGCATGCATGAAAGGAGGATGTCATACAATGAAAAATGTGATAAGTTCATAAACAAGACCTGCTATGATAAATGTTAATAAACCCCAAATACTATCTACTGCTTTGTTAAAATCATTTAAAGCTATAATCTGGGGCTCTGTGCCTGCAGTTAATTGATAGCTGCAGACAATGTTTGTGGCGGCAGAGATTTGGTTGCCTCTCTCAACACCGAGCAGCACAAGTGCTGCCTGGAGACAGGCCGGCTTATCTCTCTCTGCACTCAAAACACTGGGCTTAAGTGCTGCCTGTGCCACATGTCTCTGCTGTTCACAGGTTTAGAAGAAATCCGTCCATCCTGCATTCACTCCCCCGAGACCTGCAGTGTTATCTTACTGCTTATCTCTAGACCATCTTGCAGTTTTTTCTTTTTTTTTTTCAGGCACAAAAGAACTCAAATTCTTTTTGCATTTGATCTCCTCAATGTGCAGGAATAAAGCGGGAACCGCTGTCTGTTTTCTGGTCATTCACCTACTCGTACACAAAGGAAACATTAGGCCACGTACGTCACTGATGAAATCTAAGCGTGTGATCATTTGAGAATGTAATTTGTGGTTTAACTTCCTGTTGCATTTTTACACAGGCCTATATATTAATATATTTGTTCTCACAGAGTTGTCTTTATTATGCTTTCACAATATTTCATCGCTCCACCCCTCTACTGACACGTCTCTCACAGAAGGATAGAGTTACCTTTATTTTTACAGTCAGGCCTGAAAAGACTGTTCCCATGGTCCACTTCTGCACCGGTCTGTGTTCTGGTTACCATGCTTGAGTATAAGTATTGGGTGTCTGCTGTGTTCACTGTCCTCTGCTCCACAGAGGGAAAGAGTGTTAGTGGATAGTAAAGGCAGAGGGGGGCCCACATGGTTGGGGAGGAGGGAATCATGACTTTTGCGGCTTCCTGCAGATTAGGGCCGTGTTTATTGAGCCTTGCTGAAGTACCCGTAGCAAAACACTTCCAAATCCACACGTTCATTATCAGAGTCTTTTCTATATACGTTATAACTCATAATGTGTGGACGGAGCATTCAAAAGAGAAGTGATGCAACTACTGTCAGCTCTGTGGTCAAACAGTCATTTGGAGGTTGCAGAAGTGTCTTGTGTGAGCAGCAGAAACAGCACAAAGACCTCAGTTTACCGTTCAGCAGAGCCACAGATAAGACTCCTGTGATTTAATATTCAGCAGTGTCCCCACTTCACTGGCCAGAAAGAAGACTCAAATGGTTAGTCATAGGTTTGCATGAGCATATGTGTTCTCCTTGCTAAAAATCAGTCATTGGTTACAAGCGCAGAGAACAGCTGGTGCAGTTCTGTATTCAGAGCGTATAAGATAACCATGAGATTTTGTTTGCTACTCTGTCACATCTGTGATAGACATATAACCTCTGCTCTTACTCTTTGACCTCAGTGTGGTTGAGGCAGAGTTTCAGGGCGCTACGTGCTTGCCGTGGCAAGAGTGAGAATGAAGTGCACAGATGTTGCACAGCAATCACTGCACAGCAGAGAAAAAAAACAGACCTGCTCTTTTTTTTATGTCTGTTCATGTAGAAAGTTCATGAAGGTTTGAAGAGTAAGAAGGAACGAAGGAGCCAGCGGAGCGGAGTGGTGAAGGGGTCGAAGGAGGAAATAGAAACAGGATGGATGTTTGTGAGCAGAGTGGAGGAAGTGAAGTGAAGACGGCCAGTAGAGGGTAAAATAAGCCTTCAGCAAGCAGGTCAAGCGTGCACCTATTGGAATCTTGCCTGCAGAAGCTTGAGACAGAAAGGCCGGACTCAGTGAGCTGATCTCTGTGTATTTTTGCCAGAGGCAGAGCGTCAGTATTTGTTTGTAGAAGTGTGTTTACAAAGGAGTGTTTGTGCTAACACATGCGTCAAAAGGTGCACATTTCTCTCCTCGAGCAGAACTTATCTGCTGTTTCCCAAAGGGAAGCTGGCACTTGGCTGCCGGGGTCAATGTTGGGGGTCATCAGATAAGAAGGATCAGGGTCAGGCCATTACTCTAATCCAGCTGTTTGGTCCAGCCTCTCTCTCATGACCTGTACTCCTCTCCGTGCCCTCAGTTAGAGGTGACTGTTCACAGAACCAACTTATTATGTCAAGGTGGTAAAATTTCTGATAATAATAATAAAAAAAAAGACAAAGAGTGTGAGGAGAGATGGCAGGAAGGAAGCAGGTGTTTAAACACTTTCACACTTTCCTGATACAGCCTGAAGCGCTTCTGTCTTCAAAGCTAATCACACACACACACACACGCACACACACGCACACACGCACACACACACACACGCACACACGCACACACACACGCACACGCACACACACACACACACACACACCACACACACACACACACTGAGCGTTTCAGCAGAGAGCATGACATATATGCATATTTGTTTCTGATTTACTTTCATTTTCCAACAACTTTTTCGACTCATTGTTACAGTCATGCTTTATGAGATCAGGTAGATAAAGGTTACTGTAATAAGAATGAAGAAAAGTCATTAGCAATAATATTTTCTTGTGTTTTATGGTGTTTTTTTTTATTGTGTTGCAGAGAGAACCCCCCCCCCCCCCCCCGCCCCCCCACCACCACCACCACAACGACCACCACCACCAAGGTTTACTTCTCTGTGGTCAAGCTCCACACGCCACCCGAGAAAGTGATGCTTTGATCAGCACACTTCCCATCATCATTTCACTTACCAACCCCCCTCCCACCCCCAACCCCCCACCCCTCAGTGTTTATTATCAGCTGCAGCTGGAACACCTCCAGTTGCTCAGACCCCACTCCACCAAGGTCGTGCTGACAAAATCCCACTCCACAAAGCTGGCCCACCTCTGTTTGACTTTAGCATTGAAGATGATTTCTTCCCCTTTTGTCTCTGTTAAATAACATTTTGTCAAGTTGTTCTTGAGCGGCACTCTGTTCCGTTTTCCATGACCTCTGACCCCTGTGTGGGAGAAATAACAGTGTGAAAGTGAGTGGCATTACTTCTCTGTTAGAATGATGAATCAAAAATCGCTGCGGTTCATAGACTTGCATAACATCGAAATTTATTGACTACAGTGCAAGAAGAAAGAAAGAAAGAAAGAAAGAAAGACAGAAACACACAAACAAAAGAAGAACTGCAGTCATTGAACCATTCAATATAACAGGTTCTGTGTGAAGAATACAAAAATGGTTGACCAGTCACTTTGATTACTCAGCAACACAATGCTTGTGCTTGTTGACAGGGAAGCGCCTCTGCATCGTCACTTTGTCTGAATCATCTCACATCTCCTCCATGTTTCAAGCCCTGAACTTCTTTTTTGTGTGCGCCATTTGTTACAGAGCTGCACTGACAAATTAAAAGTCCTACACACAGTCAAGGTTTGAACATCGCTATAAAAGCTTCAGGAGTTTTTGTTTCCAAATAGAAGTTTATTTTATTAATCTTTTTTTTGATGTGTTGATATGTCATATTGATTTTGAAAAACAGTTGTTTAAACTGAGTGGATAGGTGATGTGCAAGTGCTTCTTAAGGCGCCTGCAGACTGTGAGATGTCTTTAGCTTACTGAAATGTATGTAGTCATCATTTCATGCTTGATTCCTGTGGTTGGTTAGTAGATGAAAGTTGTAGCAGCAGGCACATTGTTAGATGGTCATCCTATAATTCTGACGCTGACTCTTTCTGACAACCTCTCTCATACCGAATGTATAGCCATCATTATGGTGCCAAAACCAAAAGATATCGGCACAGTTCTTTCACTTAGTAATATTGGAATATTTTGGGCCCGCCCCGATATCAAACAGTGTTCATCCACAATTAGAGAAAGTAACAAGGAAAAGGCATGAATTAGTTTCAAAAGTGCAGTAACTTTCCCAACACTGAGTCGGTAGGATCATGGAAGGAAAATTACATTACAAAAGAGTTTTGTGATATTGATACAGCTGTACTCTAACTGCATGATGACCTCACCGGCCACATCCAATCAAGGTCAAAATTACTTATCACCCACAGCCAAATCTGTAATAACCTCGGCAATTAAAGGAAAGTTACCAGATACCACAGAGAAAGAACCTAATTGCAAGTTAAACCATTCATACACATTAAACGCACCACTGTAGAAGCACAATATAAACAATACTTAACAAGATAATTAACTACAGCTCCAGATTCCACAGACTTGCTCGAGATCTGGCAACCCATCCCACTTACAATATCATATCACTAAATAATCTCTACGTTTGTTTATGACATCTAGCTGTCACCCCCACCCCACCCCCCCAACGGTGAAGTCCACGATGAGCCATAACAACCAAAGTGCGCCACCCTCCATTAGATTCCTCACTGAATAAATTTCGAGCAGCCCTCACGTCATTGGATCTGTCGGCCCTGGATACGCACATCTGTGAGTGAGGTTTTCACATGATGATGATTGTTAGCTCATGCTGCTGCTTGCCAGCCGGGCTGGTTCTGCTTTGAGATTTGTGAGTCATGAGCTTCAAGTCTGCACAGTGGAATAAAGACACTGCTGCATCATTATCTAATCAGACAGCAGGTTTTGAAGGAGGTAACATCTGCTGAGAAAAAACATATAAACAGTCACCCCCTTCAGGGAGATGATGGGAAAGGTAAAGCCAGAGGTGGGCTTGTATATGTGCATGTGTGTGTGACTGTGTGTCCGAGTTCAAGAATTCAACCCTAAAATGCAGAATCTGGCAACACTGCAGCTGCCACAGAGATCTCTCCATAAAACTGACGAATATCGCTGCTGGATAACAAAAAAGAAATGTGGCTTTAATTAGCAACTCACACGATTTCTTCTATGACTAGCAATAGTCTCACTAACCTAAAACAGATTGAATTAGACATTCTTTCTTATGGCTTAGCAGCAACAGGACCACTAGTTTTTTTTTTTTTTTTTTTACTAAATTTGAATTAATTCAATCCACAAGCGTACGATTTTGTAAACCAAGACTTTGAGTTATTTATGATCCTAAAAATACTAATGTGTTTTCATTTTGTGGTCCTCAAGAGAGAGCCAGTCAAGGTGCCACTTTTTAAATGATGATTATCTCATTTTTCACCGACTCTGCTCAAATAAATTCACACTGCTCCCAGTGGAAAGGAGCAGGAGGGTCCCCTTGTACTAACTGTGGGACTTTTAACTTTTATTACTGTTTTGACAGACTCCCTCAGTTCTTCAGCTTTGTGCTTCAGGTGAATGCCATAGTCACCAAATGATTCACACGGCTGACCTCAACCAGTTCCAATAACACGGCTAAACTCTGAGTCTCCATCTAAGAGAAACAGCCCTTTAACCTCCAGGGACCTGGACGGGCTTTAAGTCGAAGAGACATGCAAAAGGGACAGACAGGATTCTAGCTTTCAAGCTCGCCTCCTTCTGGAGGTAAATTGATTTAATGGCCTCAGTAAAATATTGCTCTTATCCTGGCCTCAGATCACTCTTGCCCCCTAACCCCTTCCTCAGCTGCCCCCACCCCCTCCCCCTCCCAATCCCACCCCCCCAGAACAGCCACGAATTCCAGGAAAAGTTGCAGCAAAGTTCTGGCTTCCATAAATCACAGTTGGACTCCCCAGCCGCTCCCTGCAGAGCACTGAGGGAGAAACATCATCCCCTTCCCTTTACCCGAGCCCCTCCAGCTTCACCCCTCCTCCCCTGACTGTTTTAATGCCAGCGCAGGGTAGCAAATGAGAACTTCCTCACCATTTTACCACAACCTCAACAGGTCTCTGTTTCACTTTGAGTCACTCACTGAGCGCTAAGATCTTTACGACCCCGTCTGTCACACCACAGTGGCGTCAAAGTCATGCTGCTTCAATCAGTCTCCCTGCCTTTTTTTACCTGTTGGTTTTTCTGCATGTGGTCATGATGTCGTTAGACTTTTATTGCCCGCAATCCACAACAACGGTGCCAGTCAAGTCTGACTGACTTCTATCTCCGTAATAGTGCTTTTATAGTGAGCACAACAACAATAAGAAAAAACCCTGACCAAACTCTCCTGCAGGGGGATCTCTGTAGGGAAGCTCATGTTGCAAAAACTATACAAATAACTGACAAACGACAAAGCTGCAAAATTCATGTTGAGAAAATGTTCCATGACACAACACAGGCTGATGAAAAAAAAGTTACACAAGCATTGTTTCACAGTGCTAGTGGAAAGGCTTTTTATTGATTGGTCTGTGCTGAGGCCTACACAGAGCGTGTGACTGCAGCACTGTAGCCCAACCCATGTGAGTGATAGACCTGTCTCTGCATGCCCATCAGACACAGGCGAGCTGATTAATACACAGGGTTAGGTTCACATATGAATGACATGCATCACATGGCTCCGTTTCTGGGACAGTAGGTCCAAGGGCTCTGACAGGAACTCTCGGCACGGCTCTCATGAATAACACATAAACAGAGAACATCCGTAAACAGTTTAGAAGACCCGTTTGGACTTTGTTCCAGAGGGGTGGGTGGGAAGGAGGGATGCAGAAAGGGGACGGGGACCGGAGGGGTGAGAGAGCGAAGCACTGCAGCTGATAGTCCCTCTATGGCGACCCGGTTGGGAGGAGCAACATCGGACTGCCTCTGTTCTCCTATGGGACGTTCTGCCTGTACAAACAAACCGACCCAGGGCCTCTGGTCTAATGGGAACCAGACCTGCTCAAGGACCAAATCCCTTCTCTCCCCCCCCCACCCCCACCCCCCCCCCCCCCACCCCCCCACCCCACCCCAACCCCCACCCCACTCTCTGTATGACCAAGCCGACACGCACTCCAGCTGAAGGACGCACTTCAATTATCCCAAACAGACCTGAAAATATTCCCTGTTCCTTTCCAAAGTTTTCCCACACAACAACAGTTCATGACGTCCCGCCTTTCTACATCAGCGCTGACCTTTTTGACCCCGGAGCAGCCAGACTCCAGTGACACGCCCTTATCTTCACAGACACACTTTCTCTCACTTTCACATGCTTTCTCTATCATTCCTCTCTCCCATTCTCTTTCCTTCCACCTGCATATCTACACACAAAGCTTTCCATTGACTCATATCAATACTGACGGCCTTATACTCCTCTACCTCTTCGACATGCTCTGTTCAGAAATGCTACTTTGAACTCACTGTCACATGACAGTAAGGTACATTTTCCATTCAAGTAACTACATAATTAGATCCCCTCCGAATGACGAAAGCATCCCTAATCTGTGCTTTGAGACTGGAGGCACTGTGGGGACCTGCTGGGTGCTGAGGGAGGGCAGCTCATCCCTGCTACAAAGTCTGAATGTTCTCATTGTGAGGGTTCAGAGTTTATCAGTGAATGTCCTCCCAGTCTCGCTGCAGTCTTTATCTGAATGTTCTGTTTCACTAAAGTATGAATATTGGCTCAGAGTCAGACAGAGGGGAGAAAAGGCTCTTAAAACACACTGGGCCACCACATTGACTGCACGTCCGACACAGAGAGGGCTGATTGTGATACGGCCTGGTGACGGCCAGGGCTTCGCGGACATGTGGTGCTGTTTAAATCGAATCACATTATCACTGCATTCTTTTTCCCGGAGCGAAACGTTTGAGATAAAAATAAACGTTAAAAACTTCCTTATTTCACTCTTCTTTTTACTGTAAAGTCTCCTGCTGTGTATCTGGTGACACTTTCTCCAAGGCCAGAGGAACTCACTGTGTGTGCGTGCTAGAATTAGTGATTGCGGAAGTGTGGCAGATTTATTGAGGAGAATGGACCGTGTCTGAGGAGTTGGAACAAATTCACAGACACACTGGATATGACTGTTCGGCTCTGCCTCCCTCCCACACATCTGGGCACAAACCCATCAATGTTCCCGTCGGCAGAGATCTGTCTCTGTGATGAGCCGAGCTGAGTTACTGCCCAGCTCACAGTCATTTCACACAATGTACCCCCCCCCAACCCCCACCCCACCCCACCCCCCTCACACACACACACACACACACACACACACACACACACACACACACCATACCACACACCCTCTATTAGATTTTTGCCTGGTCTTGTGAGCTCCTCTAGGGCTCTCTGTATTTTTCTGTATTTCTTTGTGCCGTGCGAGCCGGGAGTGGCCAAGCCCAGACGCAACCCTCTGGAACTGAGCTGCTTTTCTGCAGAGTCAGCGCAAGGCAAGACCTGCCGGTAACAAACGTGTTGCAACCTTCTCACTCCTGGCTAGGAGTGGAAGGTGTGTGTGTGTTTGTGTGTGTGAAAGAAATGAGTCTGAGACTTTGTTTACAACTTTGAATGCTCTGTGATGTTGGATGTTTGGGCTGATGTAGGGTTCATGTCATCTGCATGTGTGTTTGGTAGCGTGCATGTGTGTTTGCATGATATGGCTCCAGGATACATTGGATCGGTGCTCCATTGATCTGCTGTAAACATGACCTCACATGCAACAGTTTGATGGATTAAACAGAAATGGATCAATGCTGCAGCACACAATAAATCCAGCGATGTGATGACAGCGAGGACTTTGCCTTGATTTTACAATCTCAATAAAAAATACTTCAATTTTGCAACATAACCACAAAAGAATAACACATAGTATGTTATCCATGATAAGCCCAAGTGGGTGTGTCCAAGGCTGGAGTTGAATCAGCGTTGGTTTATATTCCCACTGATGTCATATGTTGAGGCAACAGAACTTTGGCAGGAAGGGACTGACAAACAGTCAAGGTCATTGACCCACTTCAGGGAGAAAGCCACCAATCACTCTGCGTGTCCCTGATGTCACAAATTAATGATTATTCCCTGATGTAGGACTACAGACAGGGGAACAGAGGGTCTTTGTCTGTTAACAGTCACACACACAACATTTTGTCCATTAATGGTTAAATATACACAACATCTTTTGTCATTTGTTAAAAGCTCCTTCCTCTTCTCTCCTTTCTTTGCTAAACTGATCTCTTCCTCCACATTGTTCCACTGCCACGTTGCAACCGTTTGGAGCTGGGGAAGTAGAGACACCTGGATCTAGCTAGTTTTCCACTGAGATTGTTCTCCTTCCAGGGTAAAGCTTACAGGCCAAACTCTAGGGTCATGTGACGACAATGATGATGTGGCATGGGCTGATAGTGAGAAACTAGTGAGCGTGGGGACTCCACACCCCCGTGGCCCCTCAGCGCTCTCCCCTCTCCTGAATCAAATACGCAGAGATGTGTGGGATTACTCTCACAGGAGGAACTTGAACCCTCTGACTTCCTGCCCACTGATGAGGTCACTGGTCTCAGTGGGAGTGTCTGTGAAATGCCTGCTCAATTACAGCCGACTGACGGCAGGCCACGCCGGGAGAGGGAGGAGGGACGAAAAAGGAGGAGTGGGACATGTAGCAGGGGCAGTGGGGTGGATGACAGGTTGTGGAGGAGGAGGAGGAGGAGGTGGTGGGGGAAGGTCCAGTGCAGTGTCTCTTGTGAGCCTGAGGCAGTTGGCGGAGCACAGCATGTGTTCATGTTATGGACTCAGCTCTCTCTTAAAAAATTTAGTCAAAGAGGGTGGGGGTGTGAAAGCTACACGGCCAGGAAAATCTCACAACATGGCAGAGAATGTTCCTGTCTGACAAAATTTTCTGTTTTTCATTAATGTGTCAGTTAGTAATTGCTGTGCAAGGCCGTGCAGAGACCTAAAGTCTCACTTTATATGCATTAATCTGTGGGTTCAGATACGGATCAGGACTCCATATGCCAGACTGCTCTGCTTCGCCCTGAGGCTGGCCTCATTTATGACCAACAAAACAAGGCCTTCAACAAGCCAAATGATTGTCTGTTGGGCTTTTACAACTGTCATACTGTAACAATACAGCACTTTAGCGCAGAAAAGGAAGAGTCTCATATACAGTGTCAGGAATATCTAACTTGCGGTATCACATGCTGCTCCCCGTCAGCTGGCCTGCCTCTCTCTGGCTCCCGGCTGATGTCAGAGCGCTCTTGATTAAAGAGCGGGCTGCCTTTGGTCCCAGTGAAGGTCACGTTGCTCTGAGGTAACTTCTGTTCCCTCTAAGCAGCAGGACCTGAGCTGCTGTGAGGTTAGTGAAGGGGGAGCACCTGGTGCATGGTGCCTGAGGCAGCAGCCCCATACTGTAGGTAAGGGGTTAGGGGGGAAGGAAGGGAGGGGCAGGATGGTGATCGCACGCACAAAGCCATCTTGTTTTAGGCCAGGCTCAGATGGAGCTACTCTGTTGCCAAGGGTCCACAGCGCTACATCCTGCCGCCCAGCCAAAGGCCCAGTCTTCAAACAAGTTGCATGAACAAAGAGCCTTACAGCAGTGTGCATGAGCACCCATACACCACCCTCCCAACACACACAGAAAGAGCACACTGTATTTCACTATCTCCCTTGATCTCTGATTTGACTCCCCAATGCCACCCTCATTCAAATCCCAAGTATTTCTCAAGAGGTCACGCCTTCGTACCCTGAACTCTCACACAACAATGCAATTAAGTCATTCTCCATAAAACACACACAGCTTGGTCAAAACACACTAACACTCACTCCCCCGTCATCGTCTCCCCGTGTTTCACCCTTGGGCAGCAACAGCATAATGCCTTCCAGATGTTGAGATGCTGTACTCTTCCAGCTCAACTAAACCTTGGAAGTTAGTTCTCTCTCTCTCTCTCTCTCATGGTGTTAATGGTGATCAGGAGGCCTCTGAGAGGGGGTGGGGGTCACAAGACCTTTCGAGCTCCTACTGAGCCTACAAAAAGCACTTCGGCATCCTTTCCCTTTCACGGGGTAATCACCGAGCTGTCTTCTCTTTGCAGTAATCAGCAGGGTTTCAAATGAAAAGCGGCATGAGTAACATGGGTGTGGTTTAAAAAGACATCCTGGTAACATCTGAGAAAAGAGGCTTTGCTTACAAACAGGATAACAAAGTCCTCTGCAGCTGTTCTCCATCCAGATGGGTAGTGGTGGTAAATACTATTAGGTTTCATTTGTCTGCATCCTTGGGTTGGGCCTTTGGGTATCCTGTGTCAGCTGCTCCTCATCTGCTCATTACAGTCCTGCCTGTTTGCTTCTTCCCCTTTCCCTTCTAGTGACTTTTTCTAGCATACAAAAAAATCAATGGCTACTCTCGAGAGCTAGCTAGTGTTACCGTCTCCGTCCCCTCCCTGTGACCCTGGCTAAATGATCTTGTGTCATACTCTCAGATTTATGTTCCTTACAATGTTCCAAGCTGTTCTCTATTAATCTGTTAAAGGCCAATCATTAGGGCCCTATCTGTTTCTCAGTGTGGACAGTAAAACGCCCTGGGACGTGGTTGCCAGCCGCAGTCCCTCGGGCCTTGTTTTTTAAAATGCTAATCTCCTCTTTAAAAACAGCGCTAGGAGCTCATCTGGCTTCTGTAGAAACTGTTAGCCTCTTTATTTATTCATGCTTAATCATTATGGAGTTTTATGGTGGTTAAATGACGAAATGCAACTGTCACTGACACAGGACTGTTTACAAAGAGGGTGTTTGGTGTGTTTCTGTTATTCTGGCAACTTGCAGCATAGCATGGGCAGACACATCTGACATACACTAGCATCGCTGGGGCAAAGGGACATGAAGTGAGACGATACAACAACAACATTTTGGCTGGCCAGCGGATCCGCCGAGGCCACGACTGAGCCTCAGACTCAAACCCAAAAAGAAAGAGAGAGTGAGCTGGAGTGAGTAGGAAAAAGCTCCAGGCTGAGGAGCTCTGTGAGAAAGTGTCCATCTGCAGCACACATTGGAGACGGCCCAAAACAAACAAGTTAAAATTAAACCACAGAAAGACAGCCAATCTCCGTGTTTAAAGTTCTTACAGAGGATTACCGTGTTACCATTTCAAAGGTCCGAGAAATTGTCAGTTTTGTGGTTAATCCCCCCACAATACAACCAATAATCTGTGCAGCAGCTACACCGCTGGCTGAGGCGCAGCTGGTTGCCAAATATTGAAGGAAGGTAGTATGCAAGAGAAAGTGTTCGGAAATTCTCTGCAGGTGCCTCAACCGGAAAGTTGTGTGGGTTGTGTCTGGGTCACCTTTCACAATTATTAAACCACTTTTGAAACTCTAATACATGACATCATTTTTAAAGGTGACATTCACCCACTGCTGTAATTTACAGGTAATTTGTACAAAAGGGAATCAGCTATATTAATGTTAGATAGAGAGATAGGAGATAAAACAAAACCATAAAGGTCAAACCAAAGCGTGTGACCTGAGTTCACAGAGCTGCAGTGTGTGATGTGACATGAAATCAGCCTTTGAATCATATTTCCAGCTAAATGCATGTCAGATGGTTGACTTGCAACATTTGGAGTTTATAGTTCACCAGTTTTTGATGACTAAGACAAATATGATTACGATAAAAAAAAAAAAAAAAGAGCATGGCGGCTGGTGAGCTGACGTGAGGTTCTCTCTTTCCCGTCACCATTAATGATTAATTCAAATTAAATCTGAGTTAACAGGAACCCTGCTGGGTTTTCCCAGGCACTTTGTTATGGCCTCAGAGTGCGTGTATGTGGTCGCTGTGGTTGCCACTGCTGAAGTTTCACATATCCACATGATATCCAACTGTTTGCAGCACCTTTCCTCCCACCTTTCACAAAAGCCTTGTCTGCCCCACAAATCTCTGCTCAGCCAGAGGAAGATCATGTCTGCACAAGTTTGTGTTTGAGGTGTGGTGTGTGGTTTGACACAATGCTGCCATCTAGTGGTGACTGACGATAATCAGGTGCAGCTTTAGTGTTGAGTCCTTGAAAAATTACCGTAAAAGAAAGGACAATCTTGTCACATGAAATAGTTTTAGGCATAATTTGGAAATGCCTGCATTGAATCTTACATGAGTTGAAGTGAATACATTTAAGATGGAGTATCGTTATTTACTATGCATTACTTTGTTGAATTCAACACGTGGGGGAGCTATAGATCAGCGACTTCCATGCAGCGGCTTCTGCTAAAGTAAACCCTCGGACAAATCCTCGACAAAGGGCCAGAAGATAAAGCATTCACACATGTTTCTTTTTCTCCCTGCGGACGATGCTAGCCTCATGAGCAGCTGTCATTGATGGGTTTGGAGGATTTCATGCAAAGGGTTTTGGGGAGACTTCTCCCCATAGCAATCTGACCCAGATGATGTAAGAGTGTCTTTGCATTCAAGTGGAAAAATATTTACAGTTTATTACTCCCAATATGCATGACATCATGTTTCACAACCTCCTAACAAAACGCACGCCCCTTCTAAACCCTGTTTTCCTCTTTAAGTAAAGAGGAAAAGATACAGTCTGCTTCTGACTGGGTTCTTTGCCTGTCCCCCATCACGCAGCCCCTAAACACTCCCATATGACTATGATGTCAAGCTGTATGTTGCAGAGCAATTATCCACTCTTGGGACCATCAGGCTCAGATATGGAAGTTAGACACTCCTTCAACCGGAGGACCTGAAACCAGCGGTCAGCAAATATCTGTAATGCTGAAGTGGCCTTTTTAAGTTTCTCTGAAATTGCTGCAATGGAGAGGAAAAGGAGACGGAAAAACATAGATTTCCGGATAAAAACTATGAGTCAAGTGATTCATAGCTTTCCCTGGAATCTAAAATGTGCCATGTGTTCTCCAGACTTCTACCTTTGTAATCTGGAGGCTATCCTGCTGATCCTCGGACTCATCGTTCCTCCCGCCAACTGGGAGTTTCTGGCTGAATATTATTGTTGTTGGAAGACAGGTGACAAAAGGGGCAGTCAGGAGGGGGCAGGGAGAGATCTTTTCCCATGACTCAGCTCTACAGGAGTGAGCCTCCCTTAATGAAAACAATATGACAAAACAATGCAATCACCGTGAAAGGAGGCCTCCAGTCTCAGCTGAGACTCCCAAGAGCCATCAGGACTTCATTTCCAACTGAAGAGAGCTGCTGAATTTAAAAGAGGATGGGGGCCAGTATAACAGTGGAAAGGAAAAAGTGAGGTGAATTAAAACACAAACTTAAGACAAGAGAGGGATTTAGGCAAGTGACTGTGTGCTAATTTCACAATGGCAAGCAGAGATACAGCTCAGGATGTGATGTCTTTGTTAATAAGAAAAGGGTGAAGGAGAGAGGTCAAAATAGTGAAACAGGCTCACAGTGACATTATTTAAAGTAAACTGATAAGATACTATCAGAAAGTAACAGTCAGAGACGACAGGGATATTAATGATGAGGGAGATCCACTGCATGTGGTTTCCAATAAACAGAACAGGAGGTCATCTGATGAGAAATAAGATCAAGGTAAGAGTCTTTCTGTCTGTGGCAATCTTTGGCATGATGCAACCCCTCTGATTTCAAACACTTTTCCTGTCATTTGGGGATTCCTTGCTATTGTCCAAAGTAAATTTAATATTTCCTGTTCGTTATCTGGTTCCTGCATACAATACAGTCACCCTGCTAAGGTGCTGAAGGATTTCCATTGCTGACTATGCAATCATCAACCTGAGGACATATCAACCTAAATCAACAGAATGTGGTCACTTATTTTTGTTGATGAAATAAAGGCCATGAAAAGAAACAACAAAGTTCACATTGGTGGAGCGAAACTCTCAACAACTACTGGATGGATTGCCATTAAGTTTGTTACAGATATTCAGGATGAACTGTAATCATTTTGCATAGCAGGGATCTCTATTTTCTTTCATTTCCTGTTGTGTCTAAAATCACTCACTCATTCACTCCTCCTTACTCACTATCCAGGGAGTTCAATATAGAGGACTTTATCACGAGCTCATCAGTAAAGACTTTCGGACACTACTCAGGTCATTTTCTCTGCACTGTTTTTCTGTCTTCAACGCAAGTGCAATGCATGACAGTATATATTGCTTGATTTGTGACCATTGTACAGTACTTTTCACGATGCATTGTGGGATACTATGAATCCACTATATAGGGTATAATAACTTACACTATACATTCGGACAGCACTACAAAATGGCAAACTCCCTATGTATTAGACTATATAGAGAGTAGTGAATGATTTCGGACACAGCCTTGTTCTTCCTTTCTTCACCTACCTTGCTTCCTTTTCTTATCACTGATTGGCTCTTTCGCCTTCCACCCCTCATTTAACTGATTGAGTTCACCTGGATGATGATGTGTGCGTGCAGTAAAAGTCATTACAATGTTCTCTCGCCAAAGGTTTGACGGCGGAAATGGCTGATCATTTCTGGGAGATGTTCCAAAGTTTTGTAGTGATACTGTACACATTTACAGTATCCTCCTTGAGAGCAAACATGATTTCCAGATATGAACTGTGCTCAGATTAATGATCAAGGGAAGAATGCAGTCCTTGGCCAAGGAATTCATCTCTCTCAACACTGTGGTATGTAGCCAGTGTTAACTCGCAGTGGGGAGTTTGTGCAGTGTGAGGTCTCCATAGAAATGAAGGAAAGTTAATTGAAATTATAAACTGAATTTGAAGACAAATGGCTTCTCTTGCATAACAACGTGTTGGGTATTGAATACAAGTTGTAGTTTTACTCTGAAATTCGCATGAGCTTCTGCCAAAGTTGGGAGTGAATTATCTTAAACCGATAAGTAAGACACCCCTTTTTCTAAACAAGATGAATCAGTGGAACCTGAGCGGTCTGATGTTTCATGCAATTTTCCAAGCAGTTAAAAATAAAGACAGAGTAATATCTATGATCTACTACTACTACTACTACTACTACTACTACTACACACCAAAAGCCTTATTAGGAAATCCTGTTTACAGAGCCTGTGCAGCCACCATGGCACTGGGATTGCTTCTCTCGCACAAAATAAAGAAAATGGCTTCAAATGCCGGCACAGATTCAAGGAATCTGTGGGCACAGAGGGATCTCTGTTTGACTCATGCATTTTCCATGATCACATTACGGTAAATGAATAATCTCTGATACAGAGAGGGTGAGAAGTGACATTTGGTTGCCAAAGCTTTTCTCTAGAAACTCAAGGTCGTACAGTCATCGTCACAGGTGATAATCTCTGGTTTGGTCTGCCCTCCTTCCTTTACATGTTGTCAAGTGTTTTCCCTTGTTTTTGCAATTGTAATATTATGACAGCCATTTCCCCTTTGTGATAGGAAAATGTTTAGGAAAGACCTAACATTTCCCACAAGAGTCCCTTAGATCCTTTCAGCAGTTTAATTGCCAAGGCAACTCATTCCTTTCACACCCCCCCACTCACTATTCTTGTACTCTGGCATGTCCATAAAGAGCATGTTCATGACCAGCCAGCACTGTTGGTCTAAGAATGAGATAAACTGAATTTTGTGAGGTTTTCATTAGAATTGTGTGGTTTATTTCCACATAGTTAAATACTTTACCTTTTACATCATCACTTCCAAACTATCTTGTTCAAGTGGAAGAGAATTTCCATTATTATGCAACTTCCCAGTCTAGTTTTACAGCAGTAGGACACACTTGGGACATTCACACAAACAATAACTATTGTCTGTGGCAAGATTAATGAGACTTCATTATGGAGGACGGAGAAATGTTAATAAAAGGTGACTGGAGTGCTGTATGTTGTCTTTAATATTTCTTTATGTTGGTAAACCTAAAATTACTACACTGCTAAAGAAAGATCAACATTGTTACATTATCACCACATACAAGAAACTCTATCGTGGGATAAAAATCCTGCACTCAAGCTGCCATTTTCACACCACTAACTGTTAGGTGACTCATTCTTGTAAACATCTGAGCAAACTTAATCCTAATGATTGGGAAATGCTTTGGAGGCAGCTGGCGTGGCTCTCTGAGGTTGCAACATGAACAGGACATACCTGTGATATGTGACATTTGGGAGAACTTGAGAATTTAAACTTTCAGTTTTGTTTCTTTTGCGGTTTGTTCAGTTTTAATTTCTTCTGAATTTGTTGCTGTTAAACTGAGTCTGATATGCCATTGTGTAAAGACCTCCTGGACAGACAGTGGAGAGAGGAGACTAGTGTGTGTAATGCCTGTTTTTTATTCTTTGTGAATAGGGGAGTGTTTCAAGAACATGATTGGAATCTCAATGCTTGTTTTCTTAGCCTAAGCCCCCCGTTTGTCTTTCCTCCTTTGTTGCATATCTTCTTCTACTATTCCCTTCTTCTCCCATCTGATGGACTGTTTAAAATGACCTTTGACACAAGCTGGATTAAAGACAACTTGCTTTGTACAGCTGTTTGTTCTCAGCAGTCTCACTTTCCTTGTTTTGACTAAAAAACCCTTATACTGGTTTCCTTTCAGCATTTCTTTGGGTCACACGAGTGCAGGGAGGATGTCATTATACACTGTTGCTCATAAAGTTGGAATAAAATATTTTTTTCCTTTTTCCATGAAATGATTGTGACAATGTGATTTATTTCATTTCACCTGGGTAATTGGGACACATAATGTAATCATTGCACCTGGTCAAAAGTGATTACTGATGCATTTAAATAGGAATAAACAGAGGATTGTGTCTGAAAACAAAATTATTCCAACTTTATGGGCGACAGTAAAGTATCTGTGCCTTGCTGCAAAATCAGTGTGCCAGCCTCCAGATTTGTTATTTATTGCTAGAGGTACTGTACGTCTCTCTCGAATTCATCTCCCTGAGGTGACTCATCATTAATATTCCTGCATCCATTCCATCAGTGTGTCTGCGCAAGTTTACTCCAGTTTCAAGGAATTCACCTGCATATCCTGCACTGCTGAAATATGAAGCAACTAAAAGCAGGATGTGACTGCATGATGAGTTATGTGAAAATCAAAACTTGCTCCACCCTGAAAGTGAAAGGAATTTTCTTGGGAAATAATAAAACATGTCTATTTTTATCACAAAGCCCTATTAGTGGATCTAGATAAGAGCATGTGGACCATTTCTCATGTCCTACTCACTGTTAAGTAACAGAAGAAATAATCTGGAAGTGATAAAGATGTTGTTTCTCTTCTAATAACATCCTGTCTAAAATACGCAAACATGGTGCTGGTAGAGCTGAAAACACTCAATCTGTCTCGAAATGTGGGTGTGTGGGTGTAAATCTATGCGCTGGTGACCTTAAGAAGTGTGGGCATAATAAAGCCTTCTACCATGCATACAAAACATTTTTGACAGTTTATCATGTTTGTTCCTTACTTAGACAGTTTTTTAAAAATGTATTTCTTGAAGCAAAGAAATGCTTAAGCAGGGATTTATGTAAACATCTGTTTCATCACATGATGGAATAAAGATGTGTACATGAAGAATATATGTGTATATAGTATATATATATATATATATATATATATATATATATATATATATATGCAGTGAAATATACTTAATATTAGTTATAATGATGTTACATATAAATAACTTACACATTATCCATCAGTTGACCCATGTCACAAACAATTGCACGATGCATCAAAGAGAGGCATTTTAATGTTGTAGCTATCTTATCTACTTTTAAACTGTTATGTATATATATATTGGTCCAATTTGCAATATGATTTTTATATTATCGTTTGTTTCTCTGAGTTTGTTAATGAGAAACATTACACCAGTAATATATGTAAACACATGCAGGCATGAAACAGATATATAATACATTTTCAATTACAATCAGTTGAAAACCATAAAAATGACAAAAAGACAAACTTCAAAATGCAAATTTAGCAGTCATCACAGAATATACAAACTATTAACAAACTGATTTTCTGAGCTGTTATTGAGGAAATGTAAAGGGGCTCAACATGAACAAAGACTTCAGTGGTCTAAATCTTAAAACACTCAATCTACAGTGTGCATAATCGCCCATAATAACAAACAGTCTCTAATAAATTGAGTTCACACTTTGACAAGATATAATAGGCTATGTTTCATGTTTACAAGAATCTGTTTAAATGTGCTAAAAATACATCATAACTGCCAGGCTATGTAACTTCGCCTGACTCATAAATATATCCCACACACAAACCGCGATCCACTGTACAGAGGGTGTGTTCGTGTGTGTGTGTGTGTGTGTGTGTGTGTGTGTGTGTGTGTGTGTGTGTGTGTGTAGAGAGAGAGAGAGAGAGAGAGAGAGAGCATGGACTCTGTCCCTCTCCTCTCAATGCACCTCATTCTGGACCGGGGCAGCGCTACCCGAGAAGAGCAGCTGAGCAGAGCTGCAGTAAAGCACAGAGGAGACATTGTTAGAATCAAATGAGTAGAACAACATCATTTCTTCGACTTTTCGCGGGGTTCATTCTCATTGCGACAGGTAGGCTGAATTTATGGTCGTTATAAATGTATAAACCCTGATGTGTATTTTTCTCTTAATTGCCATGTATTTTTCACATGCAGCGGTCATATGTTAATGATAATCTGGGTTCTAAATATAAAAATAGCTTCTTAAGCAAAGAAGAGACGTATGGTCGTCAGCATTAACAATGTGACAGATGAATTGTTATATGCAGAACTTTGTTTTACCCAGGAGGGAGCGGTTTCATATGACAGGAGAAAGACTCAGATCATTACCACCCAAAGCAAAGTGGTGACTTAAAAAAGTTTTCCATCACCAAACAAATACGCATTTGAATTTGAGAAAAGCAATTTTTTATTTATTTATTTATTCATTTATTTATTTTTTACAATTACTCAGTATATTACCAACTTTATTCTTTCAAAGTAAAGTGTTAAATTGTCATTTATTCTAGTCGAGATGTTTGTCTAACACTGTAGTAGAAATGGCTTTAGCTCAACATCGTGAAAGAAAGCTGAAGAAAAAGCAACATTTATCTATCAACTTTTTAACTAGTGGGCTCTTGAAAAGATTTTTGCATCTCCTACCATCGATGTAAAACCCCCCATTCTTTGAGCTCTGGTGAATATGGTCACCTTGTTGGGTAAATGACACATTCATTTTTAATCTGCTTCCATTTTAGGGTATTTTGGTGTAGTTATCTCATCGTGGGGTTTCTTTCAAAGCAAGTAGGGATCCAAAAAACTTTCACTTTGTTTGTTTTTGTTAAAGCTCTTACTATTGTTAAACTATCCATTGTTTTTTATTACTGCTACTCCCCTGCAATTTAATGAGTAATTCCAGCCTTTTAATAGCTTTAAAATGATCACCATTATTTCAGTTGACCTTTGCACATCAATACTCTGTATCACACAGTTCTCTGTGCTACATTGGGCCTTTTTTCAGCAGTCATTGTTTGCTCCTAGCTGACCTTCTTTTGCACAGGATTGCATAATAAAAAGTGAAAGGAAGATTATTGGCAATATGACCATAGACCACTTGCATTTTTGGCTATTGTGTTATCTTTGACACAGGGATAACATCTTTTTTTTAAACTTTTTTTTAATAACATAAATATTTCCTGTGAATAGAAAAGATTGTATGGTATATAATGACTAGACTTCTGCTTCCTTGACTAAGCCAGAATATCTCACCCTTTTTATTAAAGAACTACAGCTTGTGGGATGCAGTTGTTGAATTAACCCTCTTTTTAAACGACCTTAGTGACAATACAGAAAAGGCAAACGCTGCAAAAAAATGTTTCTCTTGTAGCAAGTATGCAAATATAAGATATGTTCCTGCCATGCTGTAGGTGTGCACGGCTCCTGTCCCATTGAGCTGAACCCCCCCAGTGTTGTGGTGAGATATGGAGACGCCGTCTCAGTCAACTGCAGCACATCGGAGACCATGTTCGACGGAATGGGCTGGGAGGTTACAGAGGGAGGCATAAGTCCAAAGAAGGTCAACCATTTGACCTGGTCTGTGAAGAACCTAAAAAATTGGGACATCTCTCCGCAGTGCTTCTTAAACCCATCACCAGAAAGCACATTTGAACAGTGCACCAAGGAAGCAAAAATTGTACTTTATAGTAAGTCTTGCTTATTCAGCACATAACAGGCTGATGCGATGACTTTATCTAATAATTTCTTCTTTTTCTCCAGCATTCCCAGAACAGGTCAGCATCAGCTCCAGCAGTGGTTTGATGAGAGAGGAGGAGGAATATAACTTCACATGTCACATCCAACATGTAGCACCTGTGCAAAATCTCACTGTCAGATGGTACAAAGAAGATACGCTCATCCGTACAGACACTTTTAACAATACCAGTAAGAAACCAGTGGATCAGTCATCTGTGTACAGCTTTACAGCGAAAAGACAGGACAATGGAGTCACACTCCGATGTGAGGCACACATGGACTTGGGGCCAGAAGGGCCGCAATTTGATTTATCATCACAAGGGTATAACATTACAGTTCACTGTAAGTATGTCATGTAGGCATTTTTCACAGTGTTTTTTTATGTTTTATAGGCCAAAAGATTAATCGATTAATTAAAAAAGCTAACTGTTAGATTCATTAGAAACGATTTTTAGCTGCAGCCTTAAATTTCACTTGACTATAGTTTTTCAGCCTAATAAGACCATTTCTAACACACCAATACATCGGTCAGATCTCATGCCACATTTGTCTTAGCTGCTTTTCATCTGTTAAGTAAAGGTAAAATAATAAATATTCGTTGTTTTCGCTTTTGTTTAGTTGGACCAGATGTCAAATGTCCCATCAACAACTTGCACTTACAAGAAGGGGCAACTCTGACCAGTCGATGTCCTGTGGAAGGAAATCCGGCCCCCTACGTAAGATGGATAAAAAATGGAAATCCAACAGACCCGGACATCCCTCTGAGCAGGAAGAATGCAGGGGTGTACATTCTTGAAGCTGAGGGCGCTTCCTCCATCAGAGTTGAAGTCCAGGTTTTTGTGTTGTGTGAGTGTTGCATTCAGTTTACAACAGAACTACGAAAAGTTAAATTCACTTCCACTTTTCTCATTCTTCTATGGTATTTTCTATTTTTGATAATATTTATTTTTTAGAATGTTTGCACTCAGATGCTCAGGTCATATAGTTAACTAGAAAAAAGGATACTACAAAATTAGAATTACTACAAATACTACAAAATAAAATGATTCTATTACAACTTAAAGCTCTGGTTATAAGCTGTCATGGAGTTCTCTTGTAAACAAACAAAAGAGTGTTACTTACCAAAAACATTTTCTGTGCATCCTGGAGGTTTTGTAAGTATTTAAAATCCTTCCTTGTTTACATCCATGTTTACCAGCTTGCAGTCTTCTTCTTCCCTGTCTTTCCTAGCACGTTGTTATGTTTTTGGGTTGTTTCCTCCATGTGTAGATCAGTGGACCAGTATAAAACCATTGGCAGGACTTCATGCACATGTGCACTTCCCTAGGGCAACTAGAGATCATAATCATCACAGGGTACTTTTAAGTAGGCCTACAGAAGTATTGTCAGCAAAATATACTTACTCATTATGCACACAACTCAATGTGTTATATTAATATATAGTATATATATCATACTTTGGATTACTCTTACTTAAACTTGTTTTAGTTGGTTGAGGTTAATTTTAACAAATTTATACACCGTTGGGCAATTTGATACATTTATGTATATATATATATATATATATATGTGTGTGTGTGTGTGTGTGTGTGAATATATATACATGCTTTCTATGCAAAATCTGCAAAAGGAACCTGTAAAGTGCAAGTATCTCTAAGTAACTGTACAATGTTATATTCCATCACTGTCCATGTAATGTATAGTTACTCCACTGTAAGTCTAATGTAGAAAATGTTTCTGTGTTTTTGCTTTCAGATGGACCAGAGTTGAAGTGTCCAAGCCCTTACACTACACTAGAGTACGTTCATCACAACTTCACCTGCATCGTTGAGGGTTATCCAAAACCTGAGATCACATGGTACAGAGATGGTGAGGAGGTGGAGCTTCCAGAGATCCTAACAAGACGTGACGCAGGGAAGTACCTGATCACAGCTTCAAACAGTGTGTCAATTGTCAACTTCACGGCGGACATTACTGTCAAATGTAAGTCATACTGATGAAAACTTTGAATACTTTGCTCAGCATGAGTGATTCAGTATATTACACTGGCACATTTGCTTCTTCTCTCACTTATATTGTTTACATTGTTGTCTGCAGACCCACCATCACAGATAGTTGAGCTTGAAGACGCTGAAGTTGAAGTTGGTTCTAATGTGTCACTGAAATGCTCCTCCATGAGCAACCCACGACCTCAATATATCTGGAATTATTACCGGACAGACAATGTGATGGAGGAAAATGAAGATGGAGTGTCCCGTCTGCTCATCATCAATGCCACTGCATACAACTCCGGCTCCTACACATGTCGCACCTTGAATGAGATAGGAGAAGTCTCTAAAACAGCCAGAGTCACTGTGAAAAGTAAGGTCAACATAGCATTTGACACAAGTTGTACAGACATCCAACTCGTACAGAGGATAACTCCTATTGACTTGATTTTTCCACTAGTACCACCAAGAGGTTCACATTTGTGCCTTTGAGTGAAATGTCTCATCATGGACAGTGGTTTGAAAAGTAGTTAGTGGTTTGACCTAACATCACTGATGTTAGCATTTAGCTCATTTAGTACTATTGTGCCTATTTTCAAATAATCTATCTATCTATCTATCTATCTATCTATCTATCTATCTATCTATCTATCTATCTATCTATCTATCTATCTATCTATCTATCCATCTAGGCTACCAATTAATCAAAATGTTACAACCAAGCCTGGTGCCTTGGCACTTTAACTTGTAGCCTATTTGTACAACATTTATAGACACAGTGGGTATGTGGGCTTGCCGTGCGCGCGTATCTGTGTGTGTGCGCGCGTGCGTGCCCAGTGTTGGGGGGAGGGCTGTTTCCCAGTTTCCTCTCCGGTGATGCAGGGCTGTGGGAGCTGACTGTGCACTGAGTCCATGCAGCCATAACTTAGCTTAGCCTTTTGCCCGAAAAATCAACAAGTCGCCGCTGTCTGGTCCCGTATGCAGCTGAGGAGGAGCAGGAGTCGTTGTTAACAGTCGACAGTGTTTGGGAAACACTTCTCGAGACTTTATTCCAATGGAGGATTTAAATTATTTTCGTCTCCTTTCGGTCCTTTTGACATTTGAGCTGCTGTCGCTTTGTAACGGGACAGAGTCGAGTAAGTTGTGCCTCTTGGGAGCAAGTTACAGACCTCATGTTTTCTTTTCTGTCGAGATTGAAATGGCTCGATTTAGCTAATAGACTTGTAAATGACTGAAAGTGGGATTGTTTTGGGCTGTTCATATGGCCTGAGTGATTAGGAGCTAACTTTAGGCAACACAGTGGTGTTTAAAAAAAGCTTAGAGGAAGCTGGAAAGTCTGAGTTTAATGAGTCACATTCATGTTACATGTTGTATGTGCTTTGAATAGGAACAAATGATAATGATTGGTGTGTCAACGCTAGTGGAAGTAACATTTCTTTGGTAAGTTGAAGTGTGTTTGATTAGTAAGTGTAGGGAATCTAATCATTTAAGCCTCCTCTTACATCCTGTGTATATAAAAGTTCTTTAAGCAGTATTTATATTTTTTTAAAATAAGGAAAAGGGCTGGGTAAAATATAACGCATTGTACTGAGATATGAATGTTATAGCAAGTCCAGCTTAAAGAATGGGTGGCAGCAAGTGCAGTTTCCTTAGGGAGGGGTATATCCTTCCTGAGTTTTTTCCACTTTGCCTCCTGAGATACAGCTTTTGTTCTACAGTCCTGTGGCTATTAGACATGATTTCACCGCAGCACTGGATGTGGAAATGTTGTGTTAAGATAATGGATGTGTGTTGACTTGGACTTAAATAACATTTCCTACCCTCACTCTTCGTTCCACAGATGCCAGTCAAGAATGTCCCATTGAAATAACTCCAGACAGGATGGTGGTACAGTACCAAGGAGCAATCCAGGCTGCAACGTGCAAACTGACATCCAGCAACAGTAATTTAATAGAAAGATACTGGCAGGTCGAGAACAACAAAATTTACAATGAAAGTTGGTATGTTAACACCCGTAAAGACTGGGACTCGAGGCCTGTTTGTGCTGGGACGTTTGTGGGATTAGGAGCATGCCATAAACCTTTAAACCTCACTCTCTACAGTATGTATTGATATTCTTTTTTTTTTTTTTTTTTGTACTTTCATTGACATCAATTTAGAATCATGATTTACTCTGATTTTTTTCCCACTCCTCTACAAATCACCTCTATAGAAATGCCAGATAGTGTCTTCATCAGTCCTGTCCAAAACTTGAGCTCATTGGTAGTGGGCGAAGAGCTTCAGCTGCAGTGTCACATTATCCACGTTGCTCCTGCACAGAACCTCGTCGTGCGCTGGTATAAAGGGAACGACACCTTTGAACCACATATCAAAGGTGGGGTATATTTATTTATGTTCTGCCTTTTCTGTGAGGTCAAGCAAATCTAACAGTGCTAGCCAAACTTGCAGTTCAAAAGAGACGTGCTGGCATGAAATAATCAGCCAACATGCAAAAAGAAAAGAAAACTTATGAAAGACAAGCTGGAACATATATTCACAGACGTAATGACTGCTGATTTTAGATTAGTTAAAATGTCCAACTGAAATGTGAACATTTGTAGTTAACTTTCATCAGTTATCTTAATAATGTAATTCTTAATTTGCCTTATTGATCAGATATTCCTCAAATTACGTTTACTAATGTTGACACTTACAAGATACACTTGTACGTTTCTGTGCTCAGCAACAAGCACGAGAAATGCACTGCGTCTTGATTTATAGTGTGTTGCACAAAAGGCAGATGTTCCTTTAACAAGGTGTTTTGTTGACACTTACACCAAGGTCTCCTACTGCACTTAAGCTTTAGCGTTGTTCCTCACTTGTAAGTTGCCTTTGATAAAAGCATCTGCCAAAAGAGTAAAAGTAATGTTTATTTTCCCACAGTTCAACAGTGTGTATGTAAATGTCACATCAAGACATCAGTTCATGTTGACAGTGAGTGAAACATGTTTCACCTGCATCCCAAAAGAGTCATGCTTCACTGTCATCATCTTTAAGACTGATTGTTAAAATGGAAACAAATTCTGAAATTACAGGTAGTTTGAATGAAACATTGTCTATATCTTTTCTTTTTTTTTTTACTTAATTACTTACTTACTAATTTTCCTCATAATGTTTATTTGTCCGTCAGGCTCGTTGCAAGTGAATGACTGTCTGCCTGAGAACAGCAGAGACTGTGACATCAGTGTGGTCAGATCTCCAAAAAATGTGTTGTCCACTATCACCATCACTCTGGACAGAAAGCACAACGGGGCAGAGTTCAGATGCGAGGCTCAGATGGACCTGGGACCCGAGGGACCACAGCCTCCTCCAAAGAACATGTCCAGTCCTCTCAACATCACTGTCCGCTGTGAGATCACATTTACATTTGCAGCTCAGCAGTCACGATTAAGATAATACTGTACGATGAAGTGATGATGAGCATGTCATCACATCATTCCAGTGGGATAACAGGAATCTTATGAGACTTTCAATTCAAAAATACACAAAGACCTTGTTAAAAAAGGACAGTGTGTAACATTTTTAATTGGGGACACCACACCTAAATAACATAACGGCACGAGTGTAGTTTCACTAAATGTACCATAATTCCTTTTGGGTCATCACAGGTTGAATATTATTTGACCTCATAGTGCTCTATTTGCCTCTATGTCTCAACAGATAAGCCCATCATTAACGCCACAAAGCTTCCACAGACAATCCCAGTGTTCAGAGGTTATCCTGAGGAGCTCATCTGTGAAGCCGATGGTCACCCACCTCCAAAGATCGAGTGGCACTACAGCCCAGACAAAGTTCCCCATGTGACTGGAGACACACTCATCGTGTCTGAAGCAGGCCTCTACAACTGCACTGCCACCAATGAAGTTGATTCTGTCTTCTATGTGGTCAAAGTGATTTTAAAAGGTAACAATCAAAACTTTGTTGTTTAAACATGCACCTCTAAAAATCTATCATAGATTTTATTCCCAAATCTACAAAGTGTCCCAGTAGGGAAAGTGGATTTGTGGCAGAGGGTTTGAAGCCAATAAATAAATATTTGACTTCTCCCCTCTACACAAATTATGTAAGAATTTTCATGGGTTTCTGTCACTCAAAACTTTTTTACTTTACATTTCAAATGTATTTCTCCCCACAAGTTCTCAGTGTGACTATAATCAATAAACTGTCACTCAGACCAAATGTAATAAAAACTTTAGAGGGAGCAATTCAATTAAGTTCAATTTTATTTGTATAGTGCCAAATCATAACAAACATTATCTCAAAGCACTTTACAAAGTAGGTCAAGACCTAACAATATTATGGAGGGAAACCAAACAGTTCCCATGATGAGCAGCACTTGGTGACTGGACTCAGGGAGGGCGTCTGACTCGTCCTACTCAAACAGATCAGAGAGAGTGACCATGAACAGTTGCATATACTGTTGATATGGGTATTTGCACTATATCAACATAGGTAATGGCATTATCAATAATAATAATAATAATATAATAATAATAATATGTTTTGTATTGGCAAATCTGGATCCTGCAGCTCCAGAGTCAGAGACACCTGCAGAATGAGGACAGAGAGAGGGAGAGACAGAGGAGAAGCACAAACTAGGGGAGAGAGAAAATACAAGTTTAGTTAGAGAGAGAGAGAGAGAGAGAGAGTGTTCAGTGAATCAAGGGAGTCCCCCAGCAGTCCAGGCCTATAACATCATAACAAAGGGCTGGTTTAAAGCTCATCTGAGCCAGCCCTAACTATAAACTTTATTAAAGAGGACAGTGCTAAAGAGCACTAGCACATAATTAGTCAACAGAAAAAGGTCAGCAAATTCTGCAAAGTAAAAATCAACTTTAAGTAGCAGATCGAAAGCCTGTCAAAGGGGATTCTATTCAGCTATTTAAATTTATTTCTAAATGGCGGAGTTTGATTTTTCTGAGCGGTTTGCGTACAAAGAAAGACACAAAAAGGCAGAAGGCCAGTGGAATGGTTGGAGGTTTTGGTAAGTTTTTGTTGAAATATTGACTTGTTTTCAATAATCAAGTTGTAAATCAAAATGGCTTCCATGTGTCACAATAATAATACAAATCAGTTAGCCTGTCTTCTTGTCTGACCATAGGTTAAAGTATATATTTAAATTGTAAGTAGATAATTAGCTGCCCTTTCATAATTTTCATTTGTGAACATGCATGCAGACAGTGTAGAGCATGTTTGTTGAACTTATAGGAGAAAAACTGAAAATGTAGGAATAAAAAGTTCACATACGAATTGTTGCATGTCAGAAATCGTGACACTTGTATTTAAAGCTGATTATTTTTGAATTTTTACATATTAATATGTTGCTTTTTTGATTGATTTCATTACAGAGGACTACCTGCCCCTCATAGCTGGATTTGTGGCCGTCACAGTAGTTGCTATCTCCATCGTCTTCGTCTTCATTTACTCAATCTACTACACGAACACCAAGATGCGCCGCTACAGCCTTAAAAACCCCAAACTCAGCACCCACAATGGTAACGTAGCTCACAACGGCTGGGACATGCAGTTTCCTATGACCAAACTGTCTTAGCTGCTAATACCCCAGAATGGATAGCTGACCACTCTGAATGAGCTGCATCTCTCTGCCACCACAATCTACAGTGTTTGAAAGCCTGAATCACATTTCAGACAGCAGGCTCACACTGGACTGTTTGGAAATCTTTTTAATACCTCCAAACTTCACACGCTCTGTTATCCTCACATGTATTTTCTTACATTTAGGAGTATCTTACACTTCATGGAATAATCTTATTATCAAAATCAGCAACCTTGTGTTGTAAATTTCTATATTAACTACTGGATTGTACCTGTTTTCACTGGACAGAAAGAACAGGGGGAGCAAGGACTCAAATATTTGGCAGAAACTGGATATTTACTCATGAGCACAAACTAGTCTAATATGATTATGAATGTTTTTGTTGACCTTTTTTTTTTTATTCTGCCCCCTTAATATTGACTTAAACTCAGATCACTATGTATGTGATTATTTTTACAATTATTTATAGAATGTGTTTGAAGAGGTGTTGGCCCTGAGACTGCGGCCGTTTTAAAAGTACAATAACAGGAAGTGTGCTGTTGTACTTATTTCCATTGCCCGCTCGCCCCTCCGAAGGTGTCAATGATGGTGTGAATATCACTCGCTTTGCTCAGTGTGCAGACACTGTGTGCTTACCGATCATTGTCCCTTCACTGTTCTTTGTACGCCACTCTGCACTTCTCTCTGTTTGTGGCCTTCTCCGTGCCTGGCCCTTTGTTGTGCCATACCGTACCAGGCTCCAGCCTTATGGAACAAATTGTCTTGTTCCACAGTTGTATGCTTTTGTATGAATTACTGTGGCCATTATGGCCTAATGCCTATTAGAACTGTATATTCAGGATGTTTTTTTAATGCAAAACCTTATATATATTTATTTATGAGAAACAGTAAAGATGGAACAAATTAGTATTGAGAGCAGATGGGCATGTAAACCTTGTGCAAGATGGAATAGTTGGTGGAGTTGAAGGCCTACCTGTGAAAACCTACATTGTAATGTAGGTTTGTAATGTTTGTGAATACTGCTGTATATATTTTTGACTGGTGTAAAACAGTATTTTATTATTAAAATGTGGCTTTTTAAACAAATTTCTTTGTTACTGAATATGCACCCCACTCGTTTACAAATACTTCTAAGTTGCACAGCTGAAATCAAGGTGAGAAAGCAGCCAAACTTGTAGGCTTGTATTTGACATGTTTAAATTTATATTATTCTTAGTCTTAGTCTAGGTAAATCCACATCAGAGCACTGACCTTTGACAAAGGATAACAAGGGATCTAAACATATAATATCAACCTAGTAATTATTATACAAACTTTTACTGGGCTTGTGTTTTACACAACAAGGAACAGACCTCATTTTACTGTGCTGCTGACCCTTGAGGGGAGCACAAGCTCGGACACTCGGACTCTGCCCTGTATGCCACTATCCAGCAGACAGCTCTGATCAATTAGGAACAAAGCTGTGGAAGTCCTGGGAACTTTAGCTCCACGCAAGACAAAAGGCGCCCAAATCCTCGGTGTTTTGATAAACCTACTCCTCTGCGGGGCGCCGTGAACTGGAGCCAGCAGGTTTTTCCGGCTAAGTAATGCTGCCTTCCTGTCCTGTAGGAAATATTGCAATTAAAGTTATGACTCAAATGTTTTGGGGTTTCCAGCTTGGACTTTTTGGGATTATGGGAATTGTATGAGCATCGTATGTGTAACACGCATCCTCTTCTGTAAAGCTGACTGTGAAAATGTTCAAAGAATGAGAAAATAAGAATATTAACATTCAGTTTTCGCTCGTTGCTGACAACTGGCCCGCCTATTTCCGGTCTGTGTGCAAAGCTAAAATGACTTTGTATGGATCATCTCATTTTACTTATCTATTTCTTCAAGCCATCCCAAGTCACGTCCCCGCCTCGACCACGCAAAAAATTGACTTTTCAACCTCTGGCCAATGTAGTCCAGCGAGTAACAGCAGTTTACGAGGAGCAGTTTAATGCATCACAGTTTTACTTTCGAGACTTTGTATGAACGTGGTCCGACAGGTGAAGGAAACAGGACGTATGCCACAATAGGAGTGACACGGATTTGGAAGTAACTTCGTTCGACTGAGTCTTTGATATATTTCTTTAGTCGTAACAGTGCTGCTGGTTAGTACACAGGCGAAATCATGAAGTGGCTTTTCATACTCAGTGGCTTGATAGCGTGTGCAGGTAAACCCGTTTTCTGCCGTGTTCGTTATCTTTTTATTCAGGGTTATTAACGATACAAGTTATGGTGTCAACATAGTCAAAGTTACGACGTTGACTCTTCAGCCTGGCCTACGCCCATTGTTTAATCTGAAACATGATTATTACATTTGTTGGCTTCTTTGCCTCAAATTGTAACCGGTGGGTGTTTGCGTCGATCATTTAATAGTTTTAGAGCAACTTCCATTACCTACCTAAATTTAATTTGTGTGTAAACTTTTGAAAATTTGTATCCCAAGTCCTTTTTGGAAAAGTTTGTAGTCAACAGGAAATTTTTTTTTCTCTCTTTATAATATCAAATGAATGTGAAATTTAATTTTAATGACTGTTATCACCGCAGGCACTCGGAAAGCTTTTCGAACAGAAACTACAGGGGATCTACATGTTGTCAGTGCAGTTCTACTGTGAAAACATGCATTTACAGTGTGCCCAGCGTCTGTTTTTATCATCCTGTCTGAGATCGTATCAACTAAACTCAGATAGGACTACTCCTTAAAGTGGTGACTCCTGTAACCCATACAAAGTGTCCCATGAATCCAATAGTGTATTTTTCTTAACATGCATATAGAAAGGGGCGCTCCACAACTACGGTGTTAACTGAAACTGGATGAAAGAATTGATAAGAAAAAAAGTTGTTTATGCTGTATTGTTGGATTTCATTGCAGCATTTGATGCCTGATAATAAGTTGTTATTGAATAAGTTAAACTGTTATGACTTTGAAGCATCTGCTGTTGCATGGATCTAAAGTTATCTCACCAAGAGGATATATACTTTATATTTTAATGGTAGTTATTCTGAGGTAAAAGCAACTCTGAGTGCCTCAGGGAAGTTGTTTAGGACCGTCATTGTTTTTGTTTTGTTTTTTGATTTACCTCTATTTCTGAATTATGCCACCACTGTTATGTTTGCCGACAACTCCACCATATATGCATCAGCACACACATCAGGAGAGCTTAGTGTGTTTTTATATGAGGAATTAAAGTTAATAAAACAATGTATAACTCAAAAAGTATGGTACTTGGTTCAAAATATTCATTTAAAGTCATACCTGTCTTACACTTAGCTATATGAGAGCTTTTGACCAAGTAACAGACACAAAGTTTTTAGGGATCATTTGATAGGAAAATTTCTTGGAACAGTCAAATTGGTCAGATGGTGGTGAGAATGAGCAGAGGCGTGGTTGCTATAAAACATGAGAATATTCAGGCCTAGCTATTTAACCAAACGACCAGTGCAAGCATTAGTGTGAACACGGTTAGATTATTGTTCTGTGATTCTGTCCAATACAACAGAAAGTAATCTGAACAGGTTACAGGTAGTGCAGAATAAAGCAGTAAGTATTAGTACAACGAATAACCTTTTGGCTGTAGGTTATGTGTAAAAAACCCCCCCCAAAAAACCAAAAAAAAACAGGTATTGTCATAACTAAAATCCCACAAATATTTTATAGAGACCAATCCTTTTTTTTCAGATAGACATCATTATTCCGCTTTGTCTCCATGTAGAACTAGTTTAATACAGAGAACTGTTAATTAACAATACAATGGTGGCATGGAATTGAAGCAGCATACCAAGTAGTTTGACATCAGACAACAAGGTGTTTGTTTTTTTGTTTTTTAAGTTAAGGTTGTATTTGTTTAGTGTGAAACAGTGTAGAGTGCTAGATGACTTTCTTGTTTATATGATTTTTCTTGTTTGTGTTCCGCTCTTGAAGATGTGATGTGGATGCAGGGAGTTATTTATTCCACTTTTATTTGTGACTTGAGTTGTGAAGAGAATTCTTTTCTTGGTTATTTAAGAAAAGTAATTATTTTATAGAGCTATTGTATGTGTTGGATAGATTTGTCGTGGTGGTTGTGTTATGTATTGTGAGTGTTATTGTGAGTATGAATGATACTGATGTGTATATTCTGTCATTTAAGTATTGTTTAAAAAGTTGTGAGGACCCCAGGAAGAGTAGTGACTCTTACAATACAGTGGCCAATGGGGATCTGGAGAACAAAATCATAACTTGGCCAAAACTTATTTGTGCTATAGTGCTGTTTAATACACTGGTTTGTACACGACTGCTTGCAATGTAGCCTGTAATCCATACTGTGTGCTTCCAGGAAAGCCTGTGAGTGCCAACTGTCAAGCTGAGCTGAGCCCTCCTCAAGTTGTGGTGAAATATCGAGACACCTTCTCAGTCAACTGCAGCTCATCACCCGAACTGACAGAGGGAATGGGCTGGGAGTCTTCACAGGGTGGCATAGCACTTACAGCTGGGATCTCCTTTCTTACCTTAGAAACAGACTCTGTAACAGACTGGACGATAGCTCCAATGTGCTTCTTCAATCTCCATAACGGTACTCAGTGCTCAGAAAAACTGCCAGTCACCGTTTACAGTAAGTAGTCCTTAACTTTATCTGAAATTGCCAAGCATGCCATTTGTAATTTTCAATCATTTAATACCACTGATGTCAGGACTTGTCAGAGTTTTGTGAAACATTTTGGCACTTTTTTTCTACAGAAATGCCGGACAGTGTGTATATGCATGAGCCAAGTCCACTGGGCCCCATGGTGGAGGGCACAGTGTATCAGTTGCGATGTGATATTGCTAATGTTGCACCAGCAAAAATCCTCTCTGTATACTGGCACAAAGGAAATAAGATAATCAATACTCAAACATTTAACGAGCCCAGCCTGTCTCCAGTCAATAAGTCATCTACCTTTGATTGGATCGCCCAGGGAGACGATAATGGAACTCAGATCTGGTGTGAAGCAAGGCTGAACTTTTGGCCAACAGGACCAAAGCTTCCCATGATGCAGTCAGAGTCACATGAATTGATCGTACTGTGTGAGTTCTTAACACCCTCATCATATAACCACCAAACATTCGGATTTGCAATAGCATGTTTAGCAAGTTTTGTCTTTCTCTGAATGCATTTTAATTCCTCTTTGTTTCTCTTTTTCTGTCTGCCATTTAATTTCATGTACGTCCTCAGACCCACCAAAGTTCCACACGCCATCAAATGAGACGCAGGAAATTCCAGCTGGTATTGAAATGATTTTAAATTGCACTGCTAAAGGAAACCCAATGGCAGTATACAGCTGGAAACTACCTGAAGCCATACAAGAGAAGATCAAGAATCACAATGGGAATCAGCTCATCTTGCCCCAGTACCTTCAGTTTCCAGGGACATACACCTGCACAGCGTCTAATGAGAGGGGCAGCCAGACCAAATATTTCACTCTTATCCAAGCTCCAAGTAAGATCATTACTCCAAGTCATTATGTTCCTCACGTTGTTTTACTCCGTTTTTGTCTTACAGTGAAGACATCATTCTATAATTCCCTCCTGCTGTTGTTCTCCATCAGGTAGTCACCCCGGAACCACGGCTGGGATTTTAATGGCTGTTTTCTTTGTTTTAATTTTCATTTTGGGATGTGTGGTTTATCACAAGCAGAGAAACTCTTCTGTTGCAGACCAGACAGTCTAAACAGATAAGCTGAGAGAGAGAATATAACAAAAACTCCCATCTCCCACAGGGGACCGAACAACCTTTGCAGCCATAGTTGGAGGATTTACCTTCCTGGCCGCCCTGCTCATCGTTGCCGGTCTCATTTTTGTGACATCTGATGGCATGTTTTCTCTCAACAAAGGCAGCTATCTCAGAGGACAACCTACCTCATCAGGACCTGTATGAATGAGGCTGACTTTTTTTAATTTTTTAATTTTTAATTTTATTAAATTTTGCATGGCTTTGCAATGAAAACGTAACTTTTAAATGTTCTTTTGTGAACCTATCAGTTAAATGTCTCTTAATGTCTTGGGGCATGGGTTTTTCTGAATGCTCAGTTGATGGACTCTGCTGCGCCTTTAAGACTGCATAATCCCATCAGCTGTCTTCAAAGCTCCACTAATCAATATTGTTGTTTAAACAAACAGTATGGTTACATGCACTTAAGAAACCAGGTTACTTATAGGAATCAGGGTACACAGGTCATTGACGAGTGCACTGTAGTGACCTGGTTATTGTTTACATGCAACAGGTCGGTGATCTGATTTTTCCCTTCCCCAGAGTTTATTTTGGCAGCATGATCCACTTGTTTTAAATGCTGTGGTGATGTTACTTCCTGAGTTTGTTTTTTCATTCGGGTACAGCCTTGCCTCACAGCATGATAATGTGTCTGAGTTTTGCAAAGAGACCAATGTTCAGTGGAAACCAACTCATTCAGATTGCCAAAGGCTACTTTGTGTTAGTTTCACTTTTAGTCTGACTTTGGATGGAAATGTTTGAGTATGCATCATCAGTCATTGTAGTTATCGACCCCTTTACCCTGCCACTCTGCTGTCCCAGCAATACTTTCCCTGTCTAAAATCTTTGTCCTGCATATGTGCACGTGTAAAAAGCTGACTGTAACCTGTTTACTTAGGCGCATGTAAACACACCGACTGCATAAAATTCCTGTTGCACGCATCAACATGAACACCAAACACAGTGGCTCTACTGAGCTTTTTAGCTTCCTTTAGCTCATTGTTTTGGCTTTATGGCCTGCACATTTACTGTATTTTTCAGTCTAAAACGCTCTGATCACCCTTGTATCCACCAGCAGCAGGAAGTTGTTTCCAACAAAAAAAGCTCTGATAAACTCACTTTATGCTACCTTTCCGACAGGAGAGAAAATGGTGCAGACTAAAACAGCTGAAAGAACGATATATATTGGAAACATTGGACCTATATTACCTACCTACTTTCCTGATCTGCCACCAAATGATCAAAAAGTAAATATCTTTCACATGAGATCAGGCTACTGATGGAGTGGATCCTCATGTTTTAATCTACTCAGGTTTATATATATATATATATATATATATATATACACAGTTATGTTCATAATAATAGCAGTGTGTTTATAAAGGTGAGTAAACCTCAAAATTCTTCAAATAAATAGTATTTTAATGAACACAAATGCATTGGGGACACTGCACATTCTATTTCAAAGCAAGAAATTTGGAAAAAGTAATTGAATTTGATCATATTTTACAGAAAGTCAAGAAATATAATGTTCAAAAAAATAGCAGTGTTGACATCTTTCTTTACAAACTCAAAAATGTACTGTACAAACTAAGAAATGCTTGAAGATTCAACTTTCCTGAGAATCATAAACTAATATTTAGTTGCATAACCACGGTTTCTGCTTCACATCTGTGGTACATGGAGTCGACCAACTTCTGGCACCGGTCAACAGGTATTGCAGCCCAGGACAATTGTACTACGTTCCACAATTCCTCTGCATTTCTTGGTTTTGCCTCATGAACAGCATTTTTTATGTCAGCCCACAAGTTTTCCATGAGATTAAGGTCCGGGGATTGTGCTGGCCACTCCATTACTTGAATTCTATTTGTCTGGAATCATGATTTTGCTCGCTTGCTGGTGTGTTTGGGGTCATTGTCTTGTTGAAACACCCATTTCAAGGGCATTTCCTCTTCAGCATACGGCAACATGACTTCTTCCAGTATTCTGATGTACTCAAACCGAGCCATGATCCCTGGTATGCGATAAATAGGACCAACACCATAGTACGAGAAACATCCCCATAATGATGCTTGCACCACCATGCTTCACCGTCTTCACTGTGTACTGTGGCTTGAATTCAGTGTTTGCAGGACGTCTGACAAACTGTCTGTGGCCCTTAGACCCAAAAAGAACAATCTTACTCTCATCAGTCCACAAAATATTACGCCATTTCTTTTTAGGCCAGTCAATGTGTTCTTTGGCAAATTGGAACCGCTTCAGCACATGTATTTTTTTTTAACAACAGGACTTTGCGGGGGCTTCTTGCTGGTAGCTTGGCTTCACATAGACGTCGTCTGATTGTTACAGTACTCACAGGCAATCTTAGATCTTCTTTGACCCTCCTGGAGCTGATCATTGGCTGAGCCTTTGCCATTTTGGTTATTCTCCGATCCATTCAAGTAGTCGTTTTTCTTTTTCTTCCAACGCTCTTCACTGTTCTCATCAAAGAACAGTGTCTTGAACGACCCATTTTACTCTGTTTTTCAAGGACAAATGCACAGCCAGCATATGCAGCGTCAGTTGCCTTGATCCTTAAATAAGGGCCACCTGTTTAACACCTATTTTTTTTCACATAATCAATGACCTCACTAATTGAACTCAGCACTGCTATTTTTTTGAACACGCCCCTTTCAGTAAATGATTCAGTTTCACAGAATCAGCAGCATGCACGTCATGCCTGTTGGGTCTGTTGGTTTTCTATACCTTTACTAAACCTTCTAGAAACTTACTTGCAGTGTAGAAGTTGAAATTCTAACAAAAACAGTGATTTATCTTGCTAGTGATGTGGGACTGCTATTATTTTGAACACAGCTGTGTATATATATATATATATATATATATATATATATATATATATTTTTTTTTTTTATATTTCTTTTACACTATTACTTATCAGAGCCTGCACTGCAGCTACAGTAATTGCTTGAGGGTGCTTGGAATAATGCAGTGGGGTATGTTGCGAGTGAGGTTTTTTTTTTAATTCTTATTTTATTCATTTTTGGTGTATGAATTAAGCACACACTATTCTCATTTCATGTTTTGAAAATTGTTTTACCATGTGTTTTCTATATATATATGTGTGTACAGTGGTACAGCTCTGGAATGTTGAACTATTTTTGCACTGGAGAGACTGACCATGCCATTTTCAATATTGTGCCTTCAATTTCATATGATAAGACAAAATGTTGCTTTATTGAAATGACCTTATTATTGACCTCTAGATCCTATCGTTTGTCTGATGTACCGGTACAGAAAAGTGCAAAATGCTGATATTCATTTGTAAACCTTTTCATTATGAAAGCTGAATAAATTGAAAAAGGGGAAGTTAGTCGTTTACAAGGTTTGTATGTGCAACTTGTGCATATACATTAGATGTTAAATAAAGCCAACTGCTCCGTCGGTGACATCCTTTGGCAGAATACTGATTGAGGCAAAGTCAAACCAGTGTCTTTCATGACTGTTTCCCTGCCACCTTTTGTCTGCCCCTGAGCCCCCCCCTTCTCTCTCTCTCTCTCTCTCTCTCTCTCTCTCTCTCGCTCTCTCTCTCATTCAATCTGGCTTACATTATACAGTGCTGAGACTGCCATACTAATTAGCACTGAACAAAGTGAATGTAAAGGAGAGCATTTGTTATCCTGCCCACGGTTGCCAATATAAACCCATTTTTTCTGAAACCATGTTCTTTATGTTCAGTTTCTGTCATTCCCACTGAAGGTTTTGCCAGAAAGCACTGTTTGTGTATGCTCTGACTGTGTTGCCATAGCAACCTGGCAGAGTGGATATTGCTCAATTTGTCATGGAGTTAAAAAAAAAAAAAAGTTTTATCATAAACACATATTTCTCTTGATGCCTGGAAGAGGGAGCAGTGAATTTTAAAGTGAAACAAGCATGTACTGTAATCTGTGCATTGAGATTCCCAGCTGTGCTCGCCATAAATACACCAAAAAGCATCCGATTACTCGCTCACTTGCACCGCAGTTGCAGTCAGAGCTGTTCTGTCTGTGCAGCATTCTGGTCACAGTGTGAGTCTTACAAGCTACATGCTGCACAACACCAATACTCCTGCCTGCTGGGATTTCACAGAGCATGGAGTCCTGGAGCAAGACGAAACTAGCATGCATACAGATCTGAAAACTGGCTTTATGTTCACAGCCAACAACAACACAAGAGATCAAATCATTGCTATCAAAGCATACCGTGGCTGCACCTAAAGCTGGAATGTAAAAACTTAAAAAAAACAAAAACAAACTTAAGTCTATTGAAAGCACAGCTCAGATTTATGTGGTTTACCATATTCAATGAGATTTACATGGGTCAGAGGTTGGAGGATAACAAGGTTTGGGCTTTAAGAGACAGTTTTATGACTTCAATGTGATCATGCTACAAATTTAGAGCATCTCAATTCGGCTTATTATAAATATACCACAATTTTGCTCTGTAATATATCAGATATGAAAATGGAAAATGTATTATATAAAGTATATATATATAAGAGGGGTATTAATATTATATTGGCTATACACATGCTGTGGTATTTATCATAGATCTTTACTTTCGTGCTGAAAAGCATCTAAGATTACTGCGGTTCAAAAGATCAGGCTGTGTTTCTTTAGAGGCCTGCCACCTGTTAAATTTCCCTCTTTCCCTTTTACCCCCCACCCACAAAGTCAGCTGGGATGAACGGGGCCCTTTTGTTCCGACATCGTTCCCTGCAGAGTTGCCAAGCTTGTTCAAGTTGGAATCTTCTTTCCCTCGCCCCTTAATCGACGCCTCAGTGCAGAAAATAACATGGGGAACAACTTTCTGAGATGGATCCTGACGTTTTGCATGTTTTATTCGGGTAAGATGTTTTTTCCCTTTCTCTCTTGTTACAGATGATGGTCGGCGCAGTAATTGTTTTATGAAAATAGTGATAAACGAAAAGGCAAATAATGACCTCTAGTTGGTGTTAATACGTGACAACGACCGTCAGTGCAACAGCGAGTTAAAGCATGTTTATTTTTAAGGTAGACAGACAGTCCTCGCATTATTAGGTCACTGTGATTAGCATCAGATCTGTGTTTAAGTGGCTACACTATATTCTTCTATAAGATTATGAGGAGCTACCGGCTGTCAGTTAACTGTAAAACAACAAAACTATACTCAATGCACATGTGCATGTTGGACTTTACACTCTTCGTTGTCGGTTGAATAAACTGTGGGTGAAATCCTGTAAGTAGGCCTACAAAGTATAGCCTACATTTTGTTGTTTTAACATAGAAATGAATAAGAAACCAGATTGCTATACATTCACTATTATACACAGGTGTATTTAAGAAATATGAGGCTGACTTCTTGAGTGTTGTAACACAGTTACATAATAGGTACATGCAGCCTACTTGTATACAGTGAATATGAAAGTATTACAAGTGGATGATGGTGGTAATAACACCATGGTGATGGTGTTTGCTGCTGTATGTCTCAGTGTCAGGTGAAGGTTGCTCCCTAATCCTGAAGCCCTCCAGGGTTGTGGTGGGCTTTGGGGAGCCGGTGTCAGTCACCTGCGAAGCGGCTCGCCCGGTACGTGTCCTGGGCTGGGAATCGGCCATCAGTGCTGCACACACTCAGCAGGACCTGTCCGTCCAGTGGAAGGTAGACAGTCTCATTGATTGGATAGAGGAGCCCATCTGTTATGGGGTGTTTTTCACAGCTCCCAGACAATGTGAGGAGAAACTCAATCTCGTCCTCTACAGTGAGTCAGCTCTTGTTTTCATACACAGTATAGAAATGGATGAATTGCATAAACCTGTTTGACTGACCTGAACCCTTGCGTATCATTCATTTAGAAACCCCAGATAGTGTCTCCATCAGGCCTGTGAACCACACTGGCCCCATGGTGGAAGGAAAAGAGTACCAGCTGCTCTGTGAGGTTCAAAACATCGCTCCTGTTCAGTATCTCACCCTGAGGTGGTACAGAGGGCAGACCGAGGTTTATAACCACTCCTTCGCCGACCTCACATCTTCCTCACCTGTCCAAGTGTCCTCTATCCTCGTCGTCACGCCAACCAAAGCCGAGAATGGAGTGCAGTACAGGTGTGTAGCAGAGCTGGAGCTTGGACCAGAAGGACCACAACCACCTCCTGCTGTGACCTCAGAGCCTCTTAACGCCTCTGTGTATTGTGAGTCATGAAGTTATAACCAATTTTTAAAAAAAGAGTTCTCACATGTTTAATACACTGAAGAGTGGTGGTACTTCTAATCCCTATGATCTTCTTTCTAGTTCCCCCAATGTTCCTCAGTCCTGAACCAGAAGTGTTGGACCTCACAGTGGGTACTGAAATCTCCTTAAACTGTACAGCTACAGGGAATCCCACACCTGTGTACAGCTGGCAATCCTCCCATCCTGCGCAGGAGAGGATGGAGGATGAAGCAGTTCTTACCTCTTCCTCACTGCTCCCAGGGACCTACACTTGCACTGCCTCCAATACACTGGAGAAGAAGAGCAAGCAGTTCATTGTCAAGGCCAAGACCAAAGGTAGAAGGGAACTCTGAAGAGCACATGTGCAAGTTGTCTCCACACATGTCCTAACCGGCATCTTCTTTTGCTTTCACTTAGGTGTTTGAAACACAGGATCGTGAGATGGGATTGGATGACCACATTGGACATACGAGGAGAATTCAGCCAAGGGGATTTTACTGTTGCTGCTTTGGAGACGGAAATGACAATGCATTCATAACTCAACAGATATTTATCAGGATCTTGCTATCATCCAGAACTAGATCTCATAAAGAAAAAGACCCGAATATACTACACTTGGCAACTGCCATTTAATTTGTCAGTATTTTAACATGAATGTATTCTTGTGGTAGATTGTTGTTTAGAATATAGTTCACTTTTTATGCTTCCCATGTGATATTCTGTATCTAATTTATATTTTTGTTAGATTTATTTTCCTATTAATAAAATTATATTATAACATTACAGATGTGTAGCTACACTTAATATAGCAATGATGACTGCATTATTGTTAATGTTACTGTTAATGCTGGAAATTTAGTACTGCAACTTTAATGCTGAATGTTAAAGAAAAGCAGGCCGTTACTGTAAATATGAACTGTTTCTTAATTTGCTTATCTTTATGAATAAAATTTAAATTAAAAACGTTGTTGTTCACATTGCTATTTATATATTTTTTATTATAATATAATTATTTTAGAAATTGTTCTACTAGTAGTTGTAGAAGTAGTGTCTTACAGCTGAGAGAGACTTTTTTAATGATATATTAATTAACACAGCAATGCTAAAAAATGCACATTAATACTTTTGGATTAAAAACTACCTACCTAGGTACCTTCTGCTAAAAGCACTTTTTAAATGTATGCCATGTACTCTTTTTGTTCATAGGGGAATTTGTCAGGTGACTGTCTGTGTAAAGCCACCAGGTGTCGCTGTTGCACCTTGTCAGAGATGCTTTTTTATTGGCTATCGACATGTCACGTGATTAAAACATCGCCTCGCAGCAGGAAGTGACATTAATGCACCTATAAGCTGGTTAGCCAATAGCCAATAAAACTGAAAAAAAAAGAAGCGGAAGGAGGAAGTGGCATTAGCGGCTAACATTAGCTTAACGACCTTTCATCCGAGATCTGAATACTACTAACTTATGCCGACTTCCCTGAACCGACAAAGGTGGGAGTGAGTCTTGAGCCTGATGTGTATTTGCTTACTACTAGTGGACAACTTCTGAAAACTGTCGTTGTGTGCTCTCTTCCAGGCATGCCACAGAAAGATCCGTGTCAAAAGCAAGCATGCGCAATTCAAAAGTGTTTACAAGGTACACAAAAGGGCACACTTGAATGCCATGACATGTTGTCAGAGCAAACCTGACATTATCCTCCTCCCGCAGCTAATAAATACGTGGAGAGCATGTGCGAGGATGTGATCAGGGAGATGCGGCGGTGCTGTGAGATGCAGGCTGGAAACTCCATCTGCTGCTCCGGGTTCAAAGACTCAAAACCTGCGGAGAAGAAAAGTAAAACATAGCTCCCTGTGGGATGCTTTTGATGGTAATTATGTCAGAAAGTGACACTGTGTCATTGTTGTATTGACCGAATAACTGCTGTGTTTGTTGCAACAGTGCAGACAGACAGATGTTTCTTACATCATGTGGAAGAATATGAATTTCCACATTTTGGCACATACGTATACTGGAGCCGGTAAACACACAGTATATGGAGTATAACTTTTATTAATGTTAATAATTACATCTGTGTTTGACAAGCCATACACCCATGTGGCCCAGTCTCAGCATAAAGCTGAACATTGTATTATAAGATGCTCAATGTAGTATTTATTAAAGGGAAGTTCGACTGAATTACTTTCTACAGTGTACCCTGTTATTTTGTCACACCCTGTCATCAAGTACGAGTTACACTTGTTTGTGCATGTGGGCGATGAGCTACACAGTTCTATTGCAGATGTAGCTTAAGGCCCTACACACCATTTGTAAACCCACACAGTAGATCTAAATTATTTTCGCCTGATTAGACCCATAGACTGGATATGAAGTAATTATTCCCTTCTCACGACTGTCGGGGCATGTGCGGATGTACTTCATCCCCCTGTCAGCTTTGTTGCACCAGTTAAAGCCAGACAAATTACACTGTTATCATTCTTTTTACTGCATTGAGTCTCGAGACCTCCCATAACTCCCATTGTAGCTCCAGTAATCTAGAGTAACTGAAAACACAGGTGAGATTTAAATATTAAATGTTAATACAAGTGTTTATTTGCATTACATGATAACTTAATTCTCAATAAAAGAAATATAGTGTGTTGTCGGAAAAGATTTTTGATATCCCAGTTGATCTGTTCATTGTTATTGCTGTTTGTCTTGCCCAAGGCTATTTTGGCATCAATCAGCTTGTCTAATGTACAAGAAAATCCCTAGTAAGCTATGCTAAACTTGAGAAATTACTTTAATAATACATTGAATTTGTCATTAGATAACCAAGCAATATCAGCTTTTCTTTGCAGAGTGCAAACATATACATATTAATGTTCATAAGACAATTGATCTATCAGGGCAGGAAATGCACCATGGATCATCATGTTCTGGTACAATGGTTTCTCTAAGTTTAATTGCCTTTGGGTGCGGTTTGTATCATTGTCTACTGAGTTTGTCATCATTGAAATACTGGTTCCCTGGGATGATGTCTAAACCAGATATTTATCGTCCATTTAATTAGTTTGTCAGTCCGTTCTAATTGAAGAATTTTTTTCAGTATCCATATTTCAAAATAAAAGTGTCTCTTCCCTCCGGTTTGATGAGGAGTAAGGCATTTTTATATATATATTTTGAGGTGATTTCCTGTATTGTATGTGCTCCAAAAAGCCGTATGATATATGAGTAGTGACTTTAAAAAGGGTTTATTCATTTAACTTTGAAAATAAGTCTGGTAGAGTGGATAAGTGTTGCACATTCAATTATTTATTTGCTATTATTTGGTACACAACTCATCCACTCCATCAAACTTTCCAAACCCATATTGAATGACGATGTTTTTGATGATGTTATTCTTTTCTTCACCACCCGCAGTGTCTGTGTTCTTCCTGAATCTTGTGGCTGATTTCACAATGGTCCAGACAGGGTATCCACAGGGTTTAAGTGCATCCCTCAGGTGTTACTCTCATGTTATCCTCTTCTCTATCTAGTGAACAACAAAGTAGTCCAAAAACTGAAAATATTAATTTAAACAGTAGCTTACCAGATGAAGGAAAAACAGCAATGATTTATGAACTTTCATAATTCACAATTCACAATTAAATTCATAATACTGCATTGTTACATAAGCAAAACGTGAAAATATGTCAGGAAGGTTTTGGAAAATTTGAAAAGAAAAATAAATAAATAATATTAAAAAGTAGTCTATATATGTATATTTTGATATAATTTACAAAGATAGAAAATTAAGGTCTACTGCTGTTAAATTATTTTGATTAAATTTTTTTTTTCCTTTCTTAAAGCAACTCCATTTGGCAAAGTCAGATGATATAGAGCCAGGGCAAAACAGCAAGAGAAATACGAAACAATATATCTGTATCAAATAGTTACATTAAAAGAGAAAAATTAAAGAAATAAATGAAAAGCCAGGGAATATTCAACATTCAAAGAATGTAGAAGCGTATGTTGTTCAAACAATAAGCACAGATTTTATTTTTTGTTCATTTACATTTATGGATGTGGTATTTGGCACAAACAAAAATAAGATTTATCATTAAAAAAATATTGGAAATTGTGAAAATGAAAAAAATACATGTTTGAAATCAAATATGTAAGATAAAATAAACATGTTAATACAAAACCAAAATTACTGTGTGTAGTTGCAGAATAAAAGTAAGCTGAGCATTAATCACAGGACACTGTTTATTGATATTTCATGTTTTTAATCTCTGGAGGTTGCAATTTAATATCTACACCTAGCTAGAACTAATGAAGTCCATTACAACAATCCTGAAAGGTTATAGTGTTCAGTTTTTGTTTTAACTGTGTTCAAGAGGTGTTGATGTATGACTAAGATCATTTTTGAGGCTCTAGTTTGTGGTGCTGTACTGCAATATACGGAGTGACGTACGTCCGTGTGACGGAGTGACGCGCTGACGTCGACGGAAATATGCAGCAGCAATCTTTCTAGAAGTCTGTAGCAGTCTGTCGCTAGCCCACGCTAGCTAGCTTTATCTGAGTTAGTGTTGGCCATACACAGCCAGCCGCTGCACTGAACAGAACTACATATTTCCGAAAAGAGCAGCCTTCTTTTGTTGTATGCTTTTTGGATTCAAAATTCGGGTGAGCTTCGTTTAGCCCACGAACTTAGCCGAGTCATATTCCAAGCTAACGCTGTTTACGTTAGGTTCTTGCTGGCATTATGTCCAGAATAGACTACAGCGTGTGGGACCACATTGAGGTGTCAGACGATGAAGATGACACCCATCCAAACATCGACACACCCAGCCTCTTCAGATGGAGACACCAGGTACAGCTTTATGAAACATGATTTTTAAGCGGTTTCTTTTTAGTAAAATTGGCGCTGTTGTTAGGTGGTCCCTGCATGACTTGTAATTGCAAAATTATTATATTGCAGGAGGTAATAGTCTACAAATTACAAATACTTTTTGTAATTGGCCTTAGATCTGAGAAAGCAAACTGGTAGAGGGTGGAGGTCCACCATAGTTAAAAGACTGGTGGACATAAAAGTTTTGTCCCTGTGGTTGTGACTGATCTTATAACATTTGTACTTCAGGCACGTGTGGAGCGGATGGAAGAATTTGAGAAAAAAGGTGAAGAATTTAACAAGGCACTCACTGACTGCCGGCGTAAGCTAGCAGAGACACAAAAGAAAGTACAAGAGCTGACCATTTCAGAAACAGATGATGCCAAAGCAGAGCTCAGCAAAGCCCAGACTGAGGAGAAGAAACTGAAAAAAGAGGAACGTGAGTGGGCGAAGAAGATGGATGACCACAACCGAGAAGAGAAGAAGATGCCATGGAACGTGGACACGCTCAGCAAGGATGGTTTCAGCAAGGTGAGGCAGATAAAGGGGGCTGCCTGCCAGCAAACTAGTTTCTGGACCCAAGCTCAGAGCCACTCTTGGTGTGTTTTTAGTTCAGGAGAAAAAGAGAAGTCCGATTGGTACACATACCAATGAAAACATAACATACTACTGTATGATGAGATTTTACACTTACACCACCCTATATCCTGTATCTGCCTATTTCAACAAAATGACAATGTGATATAGAAGACTGTAGTATTCAGTATTTTTTTTGGATGCATTGACTGTTGGTTTGGGTCTTGTCATGGAATTTGTTGATTGTTACTAAAATATGAGGCCAGCCTTGTGTTTTAAAGTTGAAATGTGGGCATAAGTTTTCTTCGGTGGGAACCTTGATGAGTTTCATAAGAAGTTTCATAAGTGAAGCCTTGCAAGGTACTCAATAGCAGCAAAACAATACATCTCAGATGATTAAATTATTATTAGTAAATCAATATTTATATTCATAGTCCATGATACAAAGACAATGTATATGCAGTAATTTTCTTTTATCCTGGTACCAGGCTCTGTATCAACAAATCTTTTACCTTTGATCAACACTATATGGGCACCTGTCATTAAACATTTTATAGCTTCAGTTACTGCCTGATCATACCAGTTTGCTTTGGAAGTACCTGTAGTTGCTATCAAGCTACTTATGCAGTGAGGTTGGTGGTTTTTACGGTACCACTGCATGTTTTGTCTTCCAACTGGCTTTTCTCTATTATTCAAAAGTAGATTAATTTGAAATTGGTATGTGATTGGAGGAATTAACAGTGGATCACATATTAACACACACAAGAACCAATCAAGTCTAAGTCAGACTACGTTAAATCAGTTGCTGACAGCCATATTCATTTTTCTCTGAATTTGGTTCAAGTCTGTGGCTTCATAAAGTACATATCGCTGACTATTTTCATGTTTTCTCTTGTGACATTCTCTCTAAAAGTTATCAGAAACAGTCTGTAATGATTGTTCTCTGTCACTGTCCGTCATCCATAGAGCGTTGTTAATGTCAAACCTGAATCTAATGAAGAGACTGAAGAAGAGAAAGAACAAAAGCATAAAACCTTCGTGGAGAAATATGAGACGCAGATCAAACATTTCGGTAAGAAATATTGACATTCGTTAACCATTGTTCTTTACTGTGTGTAATGGGGAATTGGTGTTTGAAAGTAATGATGGTCTGTCTGCTTTCTTTACTGCAGGCATGCTGCGACGTTGGGATGACAGCCAGAAGTACCTGTCTGACAACCCTCATCTTGTATGTGAAGAGACTGCCAACTACCTGGTCATCATGTGCATTGACCTTGAAGTCGAGGAGGTAAATGCTAAAAAGAATTGTCTTTTAAGAGCACTTACATCACATACATTGTATGTATTTTAAGATATACAGAAGTTAGTTTTATGGACTGTAACTCAGGGATCCTGTTTATTTGGCACAGCCTGTGTGTTTTTATACAGCCATTGTGTATGTCAGAATATGAGCCCTATTCTAAAAATGTTTCCTTCTTTTTTAGAAACATGCATTGATGGAGCAAGTGGCTCATCAGACCATCGTCATGCAGTTTATTCTAGAGTTGGCTAAAAGCCTCAAGGTGGATCCACGCGGGTGCTTTCGTCAATTTTTCGCCAAGATTAAGGTGATTAACTTTGTTTGGATGCTACAAAATCTAATGAAAAATCTAACGAAATAATTTACAGCCTCCTTATAAATCAAAACGTTCCGGGAGCAATGGAACCAGAGGAACTGAGTTCCTGTTCCACAATACTCTTTTCATTTGTACCACATCTGAAGACCGGTGAAGATGAGGCAGATTAATTCAACGAATGATTAAAAACAACAACAGTGTTTGAAATGCAATTTTCAATTTTCACACATGAGGAAATAACAAGAGAGTCATCTTGTTCTTTGTGTTTATTGTTGTGTGACTGTAATGTTTTTAGTTGGATGTAATGAATGAAAGAAAATGAGAGAGTGAGAGTGAAGCCCTAGAGCACCCGTCTCCATGGATATTTACTTCTTTTCTTTCACTTTTTTTTCTCTGTCATTAACTCAAGAGCTCTCTCGGCCGCCTTTCCCTTCTCCTTCCCCTCTCTCTCCCTCTTTCTTGTGCCACCAGTACAAGTTTCTGAATTGTCAGAAAGTACTACCAGAGGAGCAGGGACTTTTTCTTTACACATGGGAACATTTTAACAGGAGTTAAATTTTGTTCTTCCCCTGGTTGAAAAGCATGTTAGAAATTCCTGAGTTCCAGTGGTAGAAACACCCTAATAAATGCAAATACTGATTGTGTGCATGTGTCCCCTCATAGACAGCAGATCAGCAATACCAGGAAGCTTTCAATGATGAGCTGGAGTCATTTAAGGAGCGGGTTCGCAGCAGGGCGAAGATCCGCATAGAAAAGGCCATGAAGGAGTATGAGGAAGAGGAACGACAAAAGCGTATGGGACCAGGAGGGCTAGATCCTGTTGAAGTGTACGAGTCCCTGCCATTGGTAAGTTCTTCTGTTTTCCATAGGCCTCAGGACTCTGTCTTCATTTTCTTTTGTAAGCTTCAAATGCCTCACGCATAATGTTCATAATTACAGGAGATGCAGAAATGCTTTGATGAGAAGGACATCCAAATGTTACAAGAAGTTATTAGCAAAATGGACCCAACAGTAGGTTCCTTTGTTAATTACTACAGTTTATTTATTTTTATTTTTTCTAATAAGCAGCAGACTGTTTTGTTGACCAATGAAGTCTGTCGGGAATCATATTTCAGTCATATGAATCTACAGTTATCTGATTCACACATGTCCAGTTTTGGTCAGTCAATAAATGTGATTATTTTACATGATTTAGGAGGCGAAGGCTCACATGAAGAGGTGCATAGACTCAGGGCTCTGGGTCCCCAACTCCAAGACAGACGATGGGGATACAAAAGAGGAAGATGCTACCTATGAGGAGGTGAAACAGGAGCAGGAAGAAACTAAGAAGGAATGACCAATGTTGATCCTATCAGTTGTTGCTTGTGCAAATGTACTTACCCACTGTATTGCAACTCCACTATGTGTATGACTAGTTTGCCAATCAAGGAACAATGAAATAACTTGATGAAAATTTTTAGCTGAGACTTAAGGGATTACTGTTCACTGAACTACACAACTAGATTGCATCAGTATCTCCTGCTTGGAAAATAAACGGCTGGTTGTGTTTAGGTCTTTTATTTGTTTGGACATCACAAAAGTTGTATTCTTACATTTCTTTGTATTCACCTGTTTATTTGTGTGGGTATGTAGGTGTACACATGCCTGCATATAATTGTTTTGTTTTTCATTTCATTTACAAATTTAAGATGTGTCTGACTTTCAGGGCTTGAGTAAACAATTAATTGAGACAGTTATTTGACATTTTTTTTTACAAACTTGCTGAAGTAAAGGTTGAATTATATCCAGCTACATAAGGCTGAGGTGTCGTGGTTATGTCTGAAGACTCCAGATTTGTGTGACATGCTTTTCAAAGCATAAAGTTGGAGATCATAAATGTGAGTCATATGAGAATCACAAGAAAATGATCCATCTGTGAGACCTGTAGTGTTGGTAACGACTACTTTTTAATAAGGAGTGAATGCATGTGTGCATGTGTTTTCTAATGAAGCATTTGGCATTTACAAATTACGTTTGCCCTACATAGAGATACAGTGCTACAGAGGGTAAAGAGATGGATATGCCATGACATTATACATTGCAAGGCAACAATCAATATAAGTACAAAAAACAGTCAGTTTTAGGCCTGAGGGTGATTGCTTACGCTGGCTCCACCCAAACTGTAGCTTAATATGGCCTAACCATTGGCGCAAAATGGGCAAGAGACCTAAGTGCGTCCTTGGAGGGCTTGGGGTTGACCGATGGTTTACATAGACCCCACTCGTTCCCATCTTGGCCAAATTAGAATTAAATAAAAGGGACCATGCAGGTCCTCAGAATGATTGTTCACATGGCCCTCTGTTTGCTTATGTGACACATAAAAGTGCTGAGTAGGTGTGGTTGGATTCAATACTGCTAATGCTTTTATTTTGAAAGTTAGAGTGTTTGAAATTTGATCAGAGCTGATGAGATTAAAAATAAATGAAGCAAAACAGTTTTTACAAATGCATTACTTGACTATCTTGTAAATCACAAAATAGAACTGCTCAGTGTACAGTGTAGCTTCTGTGAGAGATTACTGCGTGTTAAGAAAGTGTGATGTTAGTGTGAGCTAACTTTCACTGCAAATAAACTAAATGATGTAGCATGGTTGGACCTCCATTTAGTCAGAAAAAGGGGAGAACAAACAAAATCCCATTGAAATTTGTCAAGACACTGAAGATGTCCTGAAAAAGCCACTGTAGTTTGGTGGACATGGGGCCTCTGAATTGCATTTGAATAGTGGTATAGCAGATAACAGCTGACACAAAACACCAAACACTTGTGAAGAAAAATGACCAGTTGAAATAATTAAAATAATGACATCTAGTGATGAACAGCACAGCATGAAAACTGGATGAAACTGTCTATTATAGGCATTTCAATGGAGGTGTTTCTATGTGACTGGTTAAATGACTGACTTCTCATCTTACGTTGGTGATGGGTTCTGTTACCTTATGATCAAAGCTTTAATTATTGTGTTCAATTGTGATTTGGAAACTAAAAATTATATAATTGGATGTGATAATATATAGTTATGGTGGCACAGTGTTTTCCAAGCTTTCACATGACCCATCAGGCCTGCTTATATCATCTGCACTGAAATGGACTCTTTTCATCACATGTTGTGCAACAGTACAATCTAGTTCAGTCCAGAACTGCAGCCTTGCAGAAACTTGGTAATATATTTCTTTTTTTTTTTTGACAGTGTTCAATTGAATTGTTTTATATGGAGAGGTATTTCTAATATTCTGTCCCATGCATGTTTGGAAACGGTGGCTGTTTATACATTAGAGACAGTTAAGTATAGATAATGCAATCTACAGAGGTATTTGTTGATAGTAAATGTTCCTGATTCAGTTTCCACATCAGAAAATTCAATGCATTTATCCAAAAGGGGCAAAGACAAGGCACCACTTTGTCCCTGTCATGATGCCAATGATCACAAAGTGTCCCTACTCGACTTGCATTCTCACACTGAGAAGGACAGCCAAGGAACACAACCTTTAACATAAGCATGAAGCCAGTATTTCATGAAAACTCTGTATTTTTGAGTTTTTGACTGTCGGGCAGACAACAAAAGACACTTGAATGTCAACTTGATGATGTTGACTTTGGCTTCAGGGAATAACTGAGTAGTTGTCACTATTTTCTGATATTTTATACTCTGAACAATCCAAATATTAAAGAAAAAAGGTGTCAGAAATATTGATAATGAAAATATGGTTGTAACCTCTTATGATGGAATAATATGACCTTACCCAAGGTTTTCTGTGTGTTAATTACAGAATGATTGAACTAATTTGATAAAAAACACAACTTTACAACAAATAAGTAACAAATATAAAAATATATAACATTTATAAATTTCGTCCCTTTTATTTTGACATTTATTTTGAAAAGTCAATACAGTCGTACGTGCCGGGCGTGTAAGCACTCTGCTCGCCGGACGGGAGGGCGTGGCCTCGTTTGGTTTCGGGAAGAAGCCGACTGTCACACAATTCATGAGAACCAGAGAGAGTAGGCGACGCGGGGAAACACGCTCACAAGATTATGAAGACTGGCCGTCGGTCTATCTTACGGACACAGGCTTTAATATAACACCTTCAAAAGCTCGCCGTTAAATGGTAAGATACTTGCTTTTCATACACGTTTCTGAGTTTACGGATATGCCCATGATAATGTTTAGTTATATGTTTCAAATGTCAGTATTATTCGATACGTTGTAAAATATGTGCGGACTCAAGTTTTTAAACCACTCGGTGACGCAGTCTGTGTTATTTACCTCGCGTTTTTATATTTGTAAATCATAGAGTTGTTGGTATATCAGCATGTAATGTAAACAATAATTTAGACAGTAATCCCCGGAAGGCCTTTTGGCAAATTGATCCGATTGTCTAACGTCATATTTTTTAAAGTTAATTCTAGATTTCTTATTTGTTAATCTAGCAATTCTGTTTTTTTTAAATAATCATCGTGTACATATGCGAAATACCGAATATGTTATTTCGGAAAATCGGAAGGTGTCACTTTAAAATTGGGCTTGTGTTTACGTAGGCCTTAATACGTACGTGATTCCAGCCAGTACAACAGCTGATTACCCTGAAAGTGATACACTGTGATTTACATTGATGTGTGTTTGTGTGTGTTTGTGTGTTTGTGTGTGTTTGTGTGTGTGTGTGTGTGTGTGTGTGTGTGTGTGTGTGTGTGTGTGTGTGTGTTTGTCTCTCAGTGAATTGCTTTTTCACTGCCATGTCTGGAAATTGGTGGTCGAGGCGTTCAAGGCCAGGGGCAATTCCAGGCAAGAGTGAGCCTCTCCAGGGTCGAGGCATTCATGTTTTCCTCTTCTGGACAAAGGATGGGGAGAGATATTTGTCCCACACGAGTGGAGAGGTCACAGCAGAGGAGCTGTGCATCTCAGCTGCCGAGGCTGTAGGTGAGTGGGACAGCCTTGACCAGATACACAGCACCGCACTGATCAAAGTGAAAGGAGTTTCCTTTTTTTTCTTTGTCATGTAGTATTTTTGGACTGTGTGTGTGTTTATCCTCTATGTTTATTCCACAGGGATAACACCTGTGTGCCATGTGTTGTTTGCTCTGTACAATCCACTGTCACGCTGCTGGTACAGTCCAAACCACATTTTCAGTGCAGATGAGAACTCCAGCCTGGTACTTCACTACTGTATGAGGTTAGCCTGTGTTTGTATAACACTGTGTTAAGAGGGCAGATAGAACAGAGTGGGCATATTCACAAAGGCTTTCTGTTTTCTATGTCCCATAGGTTCTACTTTCGGAATTGGCACGGTCTAAATGAGAGGGAGCCGGCTGTATCCCGGTATCGTCTCAGACCTGGGACTGATCAGGGCAGTTCCCCTCTGCTTGAAATCACAGCCTTAGAGTATTTATTCTCTCAGGTCTGTATTGAACATAATGTTTTTGGTCTACTGCTTATTTATTGAACGCACATGACTGCATTTGTGGCGCACGAAATATTAGCACTACCTAACCACTTTGCCTCTTGTGTCTCCAAAAGGCTAAATATGAGTTTGTGAACGAAGTAGTTCAGATGGAAGACGTTCAGTCAGAGGAGGAGCTAAATCGCTTCAAAAATGAGAGCTTGGGAATGGCTGTGCTTCACCTCTCACACCAAGCAGTGCAAACAGGCTGTACCTTACAAGACGTTGCAGAGAAAGTCAGGTAATTACTTGGATGGAGGGGCTGTAGTAGAGCCAAGTCATATGCTGTTATAAGTGGTACTTTTTAATCACCTGTATAACTAAAGTTGTGAAATAGTAACAATGACTAATTGCACTAAAATCTGTAAATTTGTCAACAAAGATGTTAAATGGTCTATTGTGTTTTGATGATATATATACATGTACATCTTCTAATCTAATCGAATGACTGGATCTAGGTAACAATAACATTTCTCTTTTTTCATTTCAGCTTCCTCCGCTGCATCCCAAAGTCTTTCTCCAAGCACATTTCCAAAAACAACTTACTGACGAAGTTCAGGATCCACCGGGTGTTTGCAGACTTTGTGCGGACCTTCCAGCAGCACACTGTGGACAAGGGGCGGCTGGGCGCCCACGAGATCATGTACAAGTACATCTCTACTCTCGAGCACTTGGCACCACGTTTTGGTACAGAGACCTTCCCTGTACCCTACCTGGAGCAGAGGGAGGAAGGGGATGGAAGTAGCTCTTACTCCAACACCACCCATGCGCAGGGTGTCTCAAAAGACAACTACACGGCTCCCGCCACACATGAAATACTGGTGTCTGGGATCAACGGCATTCAGTGGAGGAAGGTGTCCGGTCAGAAGGTTTGTCAAAATGCATTTTCAGTCAAGCTCCTGACGCTGTGAATTGTTTTGTATTCTGCTAGTGTCGACTTTTTATAAAATGAATTCCATCTCTTTGCCTAGGCACAGGCAAACACTTACCTCAGGAATGACTACATGAGCAAAGCGAAACTGCAGTCCAGCCAGCCAAATGCGAACACTCCCAACAAATTGACCCCCTTCTGTGATTTCCCTGAAATAACTCACATAGCCATCACTGGAGCTAATGTGTGCATTAGCACTCAGGACAACCGCTGCATGGTGAGAGCACTTGTTTACCCCTTTGTGTAAAAGCTTTGATACATTAATTTGATTGGTAAATGTGCTTGTGATGTACTAGTCCAATTGATATACTGTATATTAGTCATTCTGTCTGTGAGCTTGCTCAGTCTTTAAAGTATCTGTATATACTGTACATTAAGCATGGATGCCTAGATTCTCTTATATTCTCCAGTTCTATATGTGTGTGACTAAAAGTGCTTTGGCTTTTGGTACACTTCAGGCATGATATTATGTTTTGAATTTGTATGCGTCTGTAGGTGGGAGCTCTGATTGTAAGCTAGTGGTGTTTCTGTATGTGTATGTAGGAGGTTCAGATGAACTCCAGCCAGCAGGCCCGTTCCTTCATCTCCCTCCTGGATGGATACTATCGGCTGACTGCAGACGCCCACCACTATCTTTGTCATGAAGTGGCTCCCCCAAGGGTAGTGCTGGGTGAAGCAAATGGACTGCATGGGCCTATGCAGTGAGTTTTCCCCTCTTACACATGCACATATAGACACAAACAGGCTATAAAGAGACGCAGGGCGTTATATCACAACTCTGGTTTGTTTCCAGTGATGATTTTGTGCTGCTGAAGCTGAAAAAGGAGGCCGCAGAGGAGGGAGCTTTCCTTGTACGTTGGAGTGCTCTTGACTATCACCGCATCATCCTAGCTGTGCTAAACACAAATAAGGTAAGTCAAAACCCACTCTCTTCTCTGGGAATGATAGCAGTGTAGTCATGGTGAAAATTTTCTGTTACTGTCATGCACACCTGTGTTTATGTGAACTTACCGGCTCACAGAACGAATCGACGCAAAGCCACAAGCAGTTTCGGATTCAGTACAAGGGTTCAGTGTTCTGTCTGGAGGGCTGGGACCGAGAATTCTCCAGTGTGAAGGAGCTCACGGACAGCCTCAAGACCTTTGTGCTCAAGTCTGGATCAGAGAACTTCACTATCAAAAAATGCTGCTTTCCAAGACAAGCAGGTTTGTATTTATTGGGCATCACGTGTATCTTGAAGTTTTCCCGTGGCTCAGTGGCTGTGTTCTGGGATATTTAGATATGTTTGACATCGCTTTGTCTGTTTTTGTGATGTAGAGTCATCCAACCTTCTGGTGATGAGGCAAGGTGCCGATCACCCTGATCACAACGACCCCTGGTCCCTGAACATGAGCCAGCTACGCTTCCACCAGATCAAGGACAAAGAGATCACTCAGGTGATGAGATCCACTCGCCACCCTCAATGTGAGAGTCTGCTTCACCTGACAAGCTTAGGTACTGACCGGGTCGGGGGGGTTGTGTTTACAAACAGGAACAGCATCTCGGCCGTGGGACCAGAACTAACATCTACTCAGGACGTCTTCTGGTGCAGGGACGGGGGAACAGCGATGATGATGACGACAAGTTCAACAACAACTCGGACCGCAAAGGGATCCGAGTGGTTCTCAAGATACTAGACCAAAGCCATAAAGATATTGCACTGGTGAGTCTTGTGATCTTTGCACTAATGATGATGAACGAATGAACAGTGATAGTTTATCAAATCCAAACAGATATTAACTCGTGTAATCTAGTATCCTCACATATTTGATTTCAGTATCCCTTCCTCTATCTTTCTTAGGCATTTTTTGAAACCGCAAGTCTCATGAGCCAGGTGTCCCACAGTCATCTGGTGTTTGTGCATGGTGTGTCTGTGAAAGGATCTGAAAGTAAGTGCAATAACACTCCTCACCTCCACAAACTCACTTCCACTTTTTAGATATGTGACTTCCTTGTTTGCCTCTTCTTGCATACTGTGACCAGTGTTTATAGTCAAATTTATATTGTGGCACCAAGTGAACCATGAAGCAAATGCATAACAACTTTCAGCCTTCTCTGTTTTAAAGAGACACGCCACCTGTTTACATTTTGCTTGTGGCTGTAGCAAAGACTTGACCTCTATGACATGTTTCTACCATTGCAGACATCATGGTGGAAGAATTTGTGGAGTTTGGGCCTTTGGATGTTTTCCTTCGCAAAGAAAAGGCATCAGTGACTCCTCGTTGGAAATTTATCGTTGCAAAACAACTTGCCAGTGCTCTCAGCTATCTTGTGAGTTCAAACACGACTTTGTGTTTTTTCTGGTAGTGTCAACTGGACACCAAGTTTTGCGTTTTGAGTTTGAGTTCTGCGATCAGGAAATGAACATTTTACTATCAGACCAAGCTTGAAGATAAGAGCTGCAAGTGAAGTCCATTTTTTTCCCCAAATGACTGATAGCTATAATATTTTGTGTTAAACCTAATTTAATGACACTCTGCATCCCAAATAGTGAATACCATTTTCATTATTGTAGGAGACCAAACGGCTGGTCCATGGAAATGTCTGTGCCAAGAACATTCTGGTGGCAAGGCGAGGTCTGGAGCATGGTACTACTCCTTTCATCAAGCTGAGTGACCCAGGAATTGCCCTGAGTGTACTTTCACGGGAAGGTCAGTACCAGCAACTCACTTTACACAAATGGCCTTCACTTTACAGGAAAGTCCCCCAACTCGATCGACTTCAGGTTTTTTATGTATCTTGTTGAATGTTCTGCCTTATTTTAATCAGATTCAGTAAACAGGAACCTTCAACCAGACCATTTCCTGTGACCTATTTCCTGTTGTCTTGCAGCTTTACCTCACAATGTGTCATTTCATGCTGTCCGAGATAAAATAATCACTGTCAAACAAGCTCACCCTTGGTTAGTGTATATAATTCCATATAACATGAAGAAGTATGAAGAATGAAGCAAAGTAGAGCAATATTGTCAAGTACCAGTTTTTTGCCGCTGCTGACATTGAATGCACATAGAAAACCAACTTTGTAGAGTCTGCAGGTCCTTTTCTAAGATAAAATGTTTTTAGCGGTTTTATTGATTTAAGATCATTTTAATATAAAATTAGACCAACATAAAATTCTTCTGTAGCTCTTGTAAGCATTTGTTCATTTGTCACGTGGAGATCATCTTTTCATGATACGTATAACTTCTGTCATTTATTATTCTTGCTTTTCTGCACTGCAGAGCGCCTGGACCGTATCCCGTGGATCGCCCCTGAGTGTGTGGACAGCGGGGCACCCATTGGCGGTGCTGCTGACCAGTGGAGCTTTGGTGTCACACTGCTCGAAATCTGCAACAACGGCGATGTTCCTATGAGTGGCAGTGCATTGTCTAAGGTTGACCCATACTCTTTTTTCCCCTTCCAAAAGCCACAAGCTTCACCTGCCTGTTTTATACCTCTGACCTCTAATTGTAACCCCCCCCCCCCCAACAGAAAGAGCGATTTTATCAGCAAAAGGGACGCTTAGCTGAACCATCCTCCCAGGAACTGGCCAGCTTCATCAGCATGTGTTTGACCTACGAGCCTGTGCAGAGGCCTTCGTTCCGCACTGTGCTCAGAAATCTCACAGAACTCATGATCAAAGGTGGGGTTTTCTTAACACATCACACTACTTTTTGTGTGTCTTTCATCCTGTCTCAGTGCATGTAATGAACAAGTGTTTTTTTTTTCATGCTAACAGATCCTGATATATCTCCCAGTGAAACTCTTCCTGACATGGACCCTAGCGTGTTTCATAAACGCTATCTGAAAGAGATTCGGGAGTTAGGAGAGGTGGGTCCTAGCACCACAACACCAGTAGTTTCCTCTTTTATGCTTCTGCACCAGAGTTTTTTGTGTTGTCCGTCCATCCGTCCCATTTTTGTGAGCGCGATAGCTCAGTAACACCGTGAGAGAATGTCTTTAAATTTGGCACAAACATTCACTCGGAATCAACTGATTAGATTCTGGTGGTCAAAGGTCAAAGTCACCGGGACCACACAAAACACGTTTTTAGCCACAACTCAAGAACATAAATGGTTAATATTTTATATGATTCTGGATATACGGGGATGTAACCTAACCAGTAATTTTAGTTTGTGTGTGTGTAAGAGAAAAACCCACATTTTTTTGTTCTGTCCCCAGGGTCACTTTGGAAAGGTGACTCTCTACCTGTATGACCCAGCCAACGATGGGACGGGAGAGCGTGTGGCAGTGAAGGCTTTGAAACAGGAGAATGGTTATTCGCCTGATGGCTGGATGAAGGAGATTGAGATCCTGAAATCCCTTGATCACAGCAACATTGTCAAGTACAAGGGCTGTTGTACGGAACTGGGTGAGTGCTCAGCCTGTCTTCTGTCTGCTTCAGATATCTTAATAATTGAAATACATGTCAACACATAGTGTCTGCATGTGCAAAGGAGTGCTTGCTCAGTAGCTCTCTTTTAACTTGCCCTGCTCAGTGGATGATTCAGGGAATTGATTTTTGGTTCCTTCTGTTCATCTGTAAATATTGAAAATCTTGTCAAAGTGCACCACTTTTTCCAATATATGTCAATAAAATGAGCTTTCAACACACAGCAAGCTGTGCACCACAGCTCCTTCAAAAACTGGATAGTCAGCAGGTCATTCTTGCCTTTGAAAAATAATACGAAATAGGAGGATAAAAGCACTGTTGCATTGTCCATTCACAGGAGGACAAGTGGTGCAGCTAATAATGGAGTACCTTCCTCTGGGGAGTCTGCGAGACTACCTTCCCAAACGTAATCTGGGTGTTCCCCAGTGCCTGATGTTTGCTCAGCAGATCTGTCAGGTAAGTTTATGCATTTCCTCTGAATCTTATAATGCTATGCGCATTATAAGAATCTTGTAATCTGTGTGCAAACTGAACAGACGTCACAGATGTCAGGTTGTGTTCTGCTTCCTTCAGAAGAAGTTGTGTTTTTCCATTAATTTTTGTACAAGAATTTTCCATACACTGCCTACATTTGCCCAAAGTAGATAATCTGTCATATAATTAATTTATAGCACTCTAGGTTTCTCTGTATTGTCTTTGATTCATTCTGTTTAAGTTGGTTATCCAGAGAAATGTCCACCACTCAGCATGCTGTCTGTCGCATGTTTGAGACATGAGCATCTTTTTTAGCCTGTCTTTTCTTTCTGTTTTACAGGGGATGGATTACTTGCACTCGAAGCGATACATCCATCGAGACCTAGCTGCCCGTAATGTCTTAGTGGAAAATGACCGCTTGGTGAAGATTGGAGACTTTGGCCTGACAAAATACATCCCTGAAGGCGAAATCTACTATCGTGTCCGTGAGGATGGGGACAGCCCAGTGTTCTGGTGAGTTCATGCAGCACTTAAATGTGTTTTTCAGTGACTGGTTCTATGACTTCGGCCACTGAGCTGTATTTCTGCATTATGTAGGTATGCCATTGAGTGCCTGAAGGAGAGCAAATTTTCCTTTTCCTCTGACATTTGGTCCTTCGGCGTTACATTGTATGAGATCCTTACCCGCTGCGACCACCGCCAAAGCCCGCCAACAGTACGTCATCTCTTCAAACAAGTTTACACCAGCATCTATTTTACCTGTGACTAATCAAGTCATTTCAGATTCCCTGTATTAAATGCACAGTGCACACTTCTGTGTTTTTTGTAGAAGTTCTCTGAGATGATGGAAGCAACCCAAGGACAGATGACTGTGATGGTACTCATAAAACTGTTGGAGAAACAGCTGCGATTGCCTTGTCCGAAAGAATGCCCGCATGAGGTAACATTATGTGCTCATTAAACAAAATTGACAATTTGTTGGCATGATGAGTAACCTGATATTTTCATAATTATTACATAATTTTTTACCAACAGGTGAAAATGTTGATGGAACAGTGTTGGGCTGCAGAGCCCGCACAACGGCCATCATTCAAATCCATCATTGAAAAGTTGGAGGCAATTCGCCGAACATATGACTGGCAGCAAGGTATAAACTTTTCCCTGGCTCAGATTTGCTGATCAGTTCATCAAAGATCTACGTGTCTCCATCATATTACAGGGTAGCCAGTAATGTGTTTCCTGCTGTGCAATGCCTACTGCCTCCATTTACATATTATGTATTTATAGCCTTCTTTTTGATAACGGCACACTGCATCCTCTCATATGTGATATTGCCAAAATATTAAACTCAATTGGTGTGTCTTTATTTCCTGGCTGATAAGTTGAACTTCATGGGGGAAGTTGATGGCTTGGGCAGTCAGCTACCCAGTGTCAGCTTTTATCTTTAAAAAATTATGGGTTTGCATATATCACAGTAAGTATTAAGAGTTTCTGTAAGGTGGGGATATTACTAGCTTTCATATGTTTCTGTACATTTTTTGAGTGAATGTTCACTTTGCATTTAATTTTGTATAAACCAAAAGAACAAATTCAAAATCTAATAAAACATTTTTTCACATGTCCTTTTCTTTCAAAACTGATGCATGTGTCAAAAAGTGTATAAAAATGTGTTACGTAATGTGCCATTCTTTTGTGCATTACAGGATGTCCTATATGCACCAAAGCACAGCTATATTTATCACTAGCTTAGGGATATACTGCAATAAAAGCAACTTCTACAGTAACAGTTTTAACAAACGGGTCATTCAGGGAACGCTATCTCCTAATACCCTATGTTGCCTTGACCATTTAGGTGCCTGTGCACATGGCACTACTTTAGGTAGGACAGAAAGTGTGTCACACATGAAAATGAAAACATGCTGTACCACTGACTGCAGCACACCACTTCAGTTGCTGGAAACAATGCACCTACAATTCTTGCTGCAGAGGGACAAATAAAAATAACAACACTGCTGCTCTGGTAGGTGTTTGAACAACAGGTGTTTGAATCGGTGTTCTGCATACACCTTGAGAAAGAGCCAATAAAATAAAAATGGACCTTGTGCAATGCAAATTAACAACCACTGAAGGGTCTCTGTTTAGATACAGGCTTTCCAACCACATAGCTGAGCGGCTGCAAGATCTCTCTCTGTGTTTGAAAGAAAATACTGCAAGGGCCAAAGACTAATACAATATGAGGACTAGTACAAGGTGGTGCCACCTTCAGTTGAGTCACTGAATGCATACTATGTTACAGTTGTGCATTTTAGAAACATAAAACTGTCTCCTGTCTGGAGGATAAGGATGAGAGCAATATTTGTGGACGTATTTTTCCGGAAGGTGTTTTGCCAGTCACACAGATCCACCTCTGAACCCCCAAACTCACTTCAGATCTGACTCATAATCTTGGAGTGAAACTTACACTCCACCAAGAGCCGATTTCTGGACATGATATTGGCCCCTGAAGTCCCTATCTGAACTGTGAACCCATGAGGAGCATAGATTTTCTGTAGCCAAACGCAAATGTCTCTTTATCCTTCAATATCAGTGCAGACTACAGTGTACTATCAACTGACACAAGCTACCACAACATCATCTCTTCTACATCCAAGGCTCTGGATACACAGAATAAATATATAAATAAATACACTTTTTTATTAGGTACACCTAGCTAAAGCTAATACAACAGCCCTGTAATAAATCCTCCTTTATGAAGATTATAATGAAACTAATAATATAACTGAAACACAAAAGTAGCACATATTAAATATTCATATCATATTTAAATAAAGAAACCAATATCTTAAGCTTATAAATCAAAACAGTTAGCTGCATGTAAACAGGACTAATAAAAGTATACATTTGGCTGGATGAATAATTAATATAGTGATTTTTTTATATTCAGAGTTGCAATATAGCATGTATCATATGTTCTTTATAAATGTGTCATATGAGTCATATGTGTTATACAATGAATCATATTACTCTAATTACTCTGTTAAAGAATGTTTTAAACACCTTTGTAATCCAAATTTTAATATCTGAGCTGATCTCATAATATTGGGTCGAGATAGAAAGGAAAACCCGGGAAGTCTGTCTAATTGAAATGCCTGAGCAATCGTTAAGATTAGTTTTATGACACTCTAGGGCCCCACTGAGAAATCTGCAGCATTTATTACAGGGGACCCCCGTAGCTCCGCCCCCAGCCTCCGTTACGTCGTAGTCATGGAAATGCGTCCCCCTCTCGTCCAATGAGAAGCGTCGCTGGTGCCATGTGTGTATTGTTTAAACTGCTCAAATCAGACAGAGTTTCCAGACCGACAAAACTTCCACCAAACTGAGTGATGGCGGCCGCCGTGTCTGTTAGCTCAGCTGCCAAGGATGAAAGCACAGACACTGGACTCGGTTTCGCCTCTCGTCCGCTTCGTGAACATTACGACCTCGCTGCGGATCACGAAAACTGGATGGCCGGAGACTGCCTGCATCCCGAACTGGAACCCGGGGAAGAGGAATCGACACCGGGTCGCGAATGTCAGCGGAGGGTCGACGAGGACCTGACATCACTGAGCCCCGAAGAGATTGAGAGCCGCTTGGAGAGAACTCGTCGGGAGTTTTACAACCGTAGAAAAATTATCATAAAAAACCTGCCATCCGACGTTAGCAATCAGGTATGAGTAAAAACTACGAGCCAAATGGAGATTTAAACTGTTGGATGATTGATTGATTGACGGGGTCGTTTGGCTAACGTTAGCCTAGCTTCAATATGCCTGCCATGCTACCTAAGTTAGCCTACTAGCCATTTAACTAGTTAGCTACCTTTTAACTTTTGTTATGCGGGGTTTTGCTTTGACTCTACAACAGTTGAAAAAGCCAACCCACCGTCACTTGCAGCCGCGAAACACCGTTAGGGTCGTGATTAATTTGTTTGGGTTAGGTCAACTAACGGCTTAGGTTAAGTGCCAGGTGGTCAGATAACTGTCAATAATGGTCATCTGTGGCCTGCATGACCTGCCAGTCCGGCCTCGTAGGTAACAACTGGGTAACTTAAATTTCCTTGGTTTAATTTCACTATTCAAGTTGCCAAGCCAAACTTTTGGTAATTTCACTCTCTTCATGGGTTTTACAGGTGCACTGGAGCTTTTTCATCGGCCCATCTGTTGTTATTAAAGCTGGCGTTTGGCTCCATCAACCAGCCACAGATTTTAGTCATGATGCCACATTTTTTTTGGAACGTGCCTGACTCGTGGGGAGCGGTGGGCCTGCGGGCGGTACCATTGTTCACATGGGGGTGGAGGGTGGGGGTGGTGGGAGTTCGAGATGTGAGTTGCAATATAACAAAAGGTGGAAGGCGTGGAGACAAAACGTTTCAGAAAATGCTAGACAGCATCACCATTCGTTTGTGAATGGGCAAAAACAGCGCAGAACAATTTCTCCCACAACAATGAGTCAGTTATTCACCTCCCTCACCCCGACAGGTGCACTTGTTACTAGTTTCCCAGTGGACATGAATGAGTTAATTATGTGATGACCAAAACCTGCAATTAAGCAATCCACAAATTTATAAGAAAAATCTGCAACTTATATCTGGTATTTTATGTATGGGTTCTTGATTAAATGGACATAAGGTCTGATCATTTTAAATATCCGGATGTAATCGTTGTCTTTTCTTATTTACAGGAGGTCCATGAGCTGTTGGGCAACTATGACTTGAAGTACTGCTTTGTTGACAAATACAAGGGCACAGGTTGGTCTGAGTACTTGTCCATCATGTTAGACATCTTCATTTTAAAGGACTGAAGGATTTTGGCACAAATAATTGATATGTATATATAAAAAGATGGATGAAGATTAATCATGTGTACGGGTTGGGTTTTCTCCATTGAGAGTAGTTAATCTTCTAAAATCTTCTCAATTAGGATAAATTCCTTCACAAATTGTGGAGCAGAGTAAATAAAATGATAAAGGATCTTGATTTGAGGAAAATACTGAATAAATGGAACAAAAAAAAAATCCTGGAGTAGACCCCAAATTTACACTTGTGCCCCAGTAGTTCATCACTAATGGTGACAAGATTCTTTGACTTAAAGTAAATTGCAGTGATAATACCCTATTTTTTGTGCGACTGTTGAGTGGTTCGACTGCAGCTGCAGTGTGTGTCTAGTACACAAAAGTGTATCAACTCTAGCAGAGATTTCACAGCAAAGTTTGCTACCAGGAGAGGTTGTCCATTTACCTAACATTTTTCCACTCAGCCTTTTCTTCTGTAGCTGCTGTGTTTGAGGCTAATCTGTTGGTTAAAGTTTTTGGAAGGAGATAGTATAACCAAATATTTTTTGCTCTCAAATGAAACACTTTCTCCAATGATGAAAAATTGGTCGAAAGGGCTTGACAGAATTTGAAATGGAAGGAATAAGAATTTATTTGTAACATATTCCAAAAATGCCAGACAAATAGCAAGTGGAAGGGAGGGCCTGTTTCACGATGATGTAAGTACAATCAGACAGATTAGCTTGCCATTATAAGTGTGAAAGCTGATTTATCAGGAATAACTGGCATTAAAAAATGAATCAAACAGAAACATCCACTTACGCTAAAATGGTTTTGCACAATGACGGAGCAATATCCCACTGGAAAGTGGCTGATAACAATGGACCAGACATTTGCTCGAGTCAGATGGTAAATTCAGGTTATGCCTGATATGGACCAAACTGTTGTGGGAGATAACCAGTCACATTTAGATATTCTTTTGTGCAAAATCTTGTTGGCTGGTAAAAAGACCACTCTGACTATTTTGTTGTTTCTTTAGGTGACTTTCAGACATGACTGCAAAAGTCCCCCCCCCCCCCCCCCTTCTCATCCTCTTTCAAAACACATGGGTAACAGGATGTTTGCTTCAGCACACTATGGGGCTTTAGTATACCTCATTGCACTTTAACAAGAGGCTATCACTGACACTGTAGACAGTGGGTGATAGTAACATTCAAACCTCAGGTCACCTAACAGTGACAGTTTGTCAGATAAAGTACCCTTTTGATTCTTGACAGCCATTGTAGTTTCAATAAGGGAAATGTTGCAGTGACATAAAAGCTGGTGTGTGGTGACATCATGCCACCAGCATTGTCTTTTATCACACCACCTAAAGGAGAAATGATGTCACAACCAATGTTCGCTCCCTGAGACCTGCTGTGTAAGAAAATGGATTTTACTGTTAATGCTGCCTGAACAAATGTCACTCCCTCACTTTACACCAAATGTTTATTGTCTCTCTTTTCCCCTCTCTGTCCCCCATCACCCTCAGCATTTGTGACACTGCTCAATGGGGAACAGGCTCAGTGTGCCATCAAAGAGTTCCACCAGCATGTGCTACGGGACAGGGAGATCTCTGTGCAGCTGCAGCCGACAGACGCTCTGCTGTGCATCGCCAACTTGCCTCGTGCTTTCACCCAGCAGCAGTTTGAGGAATTGGTGCGACCCTTTGGGAACCTGGAGCGCTGCTTTCTGGTGTACAGTGCCTCCACCGGGCATTCCAAGGGTTATGGCTTTGTGGAGTACATGAAGAAGGACTCAGCGGCCAGGGCCAAGTCAGAGCTTTTAGGAAAGCAGCTGGGTTCCCGCATGCTGTACGTCCACTGGACTGAGGTGGGCTCCCTCACATACCCACTGCTGCACTCCAAATGTCTGTGTGTGGACCGCCTGCCCCCAAACCTGCTGACAGCCCAAGACCTCCGCAACGCCCTGGCTGACACCCATGCGCCAGTCTTCTGCCAGGTCAAATTCACCACACACAAAACGCACTTCCTTTCATGTTAAAATGCTTTTGGTTGGCAACTTAATCCAGATTGCAATTGACTCCAAAAATAGTAGATTTAGTGCCACTATTCATTGACCAGTGATTTCCAAGAATACAGTTTGCCACTCTATATCAAGCTTGCTGTTGTTACACTTTCCCCGGATACTTTTTTGTCAGTTTCTTCTGTGTTGATTCATGCAATGCAAGGCCTTATTAACAAAGAGCCTTTTGAGACTGATGAAGGTGATGTGCTGCTACATGTATCAGAAAGTTGTAGAATTGGCCCTGATGGTGTAGGACATTATTTTAGGGATTGTTTACAAATGGAGAGGAACCATTTTGTACAACTGTATTCCATATTTGATCTTTCAGTACCTTTCACCTTTGCCCCAGTTTTCATGTGGCCACTCAAAGTTTCTATAGCATTGAGCATTGCTGGTTTCTATGGTGATGACCACCTGACTCCCCCAGGTGGTGTCATTCAGCAGGCTTTTCTGGAATGAGAGAGGGTTGTCCTTTTCGCACAACACACAGAGTAGCACTTTTCTGCTGGTTCCAGGGTTTTTTTTTTTTTTTTTTTTTTTAAGGATTGTGGCAAAAGGCAGTGATGATTAAGGACCATACAATAGTGATAATAAGAGAAACAGTTTAGTTTCCCAACACTAGTTTTAACAAAGTGGAGCTGGCCTGGTTATGAAGTTGTGAAATCTGGTGGCATTGAATCATGAGGCCACAACTAATGACTGATAGTGAGTAAAGGGCCATTTAAAAGGAAATTCAAAAGCCATATAGTCAGCAGAATAGTACTTATCTGTGAATAAATGAACAATGAAGTGTTGGTTTGGTGTTTTTGGATTTGACAGGAAATAGGGATGGTTTAAGGTCTGCTGAACTTTTAAATGAGTTTCAATTGTGATTGGAAACATTAAAATCTAATTATTTGTTCTCTGGCAATCCTCGCCATTTATGGCCATTTTTCTTGCTCCTTTTCTAAGTAATTTTCAAAAAGTGGACATTTCATTATTGTACTCGGTGGAAGAGTAAATCATCTGAGTCTTAAATGACAGGCTGGTATGAGACGCTGTCATAGCTAGAAAAGGTCCTACCTGTCACTTGTAAAGGGAGTCACTGTTATCAGTAAACAAAACAAAAAGGAAAAACACTGTCTCTCTGTTGGGAAATTTTCAACATCACTTTTGACCAGTCTGAGCAATAATTCTGGTACATTTCAGGGGTTTTACTGGGCATTAGGTTTCCTTTTTAGATGGATGTTCCACTCAAATATGTGCTTGGGCTAAGTGAAAAGCCACAGGCCTACCATTCAGTCCATACCATGTGTTTATTGTATTTATTTGCATTAGAACTTGGGCTAATGAGTCTCTGTGAGATTAGAAAGAATTGTTTTTTCCCCTCTACAGTTGGCTCAGGGACAAGATGGAAGTTTTCGGCGTTTTGCAGTTTTGGAGTTTGCCACTGCAGAGATGGCCGAAGAGGCACAGCGACTCACTGATGGCAGGCTGCTGGGTGGGACACACATAAGGGTGTCCTTCTGTGCCCCTGGCCCTCCTGGGAGAAGCATGTTGGCTGCTCTGATCGCCGCCCAAACCATGGTAATCAAATCAAACTGACACTGATCTTTCACATGTCCAAAGTTATTATTCAGTTTGTCATTTCTATGTCATGTCTAATTGCCTGTCTTGTGATTTCCACCTTCAAGGCTGTGAACAGGGGTAAAGGTCTCCTCCCTGATCCCACAGCCATGCAGATACTCACAGGCCTCAATAACCCCGCCACGCTCAAGATGCTGCTCAACCCTCTGTCACAGGGACACAAACAAGGTGAGCAGTTCTCACTGGCTCTTAAACAATGGATACATTTAAGATTTCTTCCGGTGCTGTGGATCCTTACCTTCCCTCTGTGTGCAGGCATCCTTGGGGCAGCCCCTACGATGCCGCTGCTGGCCAACCCCGCCCTGTCCGCCGCCCTGCTCCAGCTGCTCCTTCAGAACCAGGCCAAGGCCCAGCAGGTACTGCTGTCTTTCTGCCTTGTCTCCGCTATGTTCCGCTTAGCTGCTCAGCCTGTTTTGATTCATCCTCTCCCACTGATACGCACCTTTTTTTTTCCCCCACTCTCTGCTCTTTCCCTCTTTACCTTTAGCAAGCCTTTCTGGGAAATCATCTTCTGTGGGCTCAGGTGCTGCACAATAAAGAAAGCCCTCTAGTACCTTGTGTGAGTGATAATGGTGTTTGTGTTTGGCTATCAGTGTGTGTGAGCTGGTTGCAAAGCTTGATGAATCCTGGTCTTTTTATGTGGTTGGTGATAGAAAACTCAGTGCCTGGGTGGGTAAGCTCTCGCAGGGAAAGTGTGAGGTTTGTTTTTTGAGTGTGTGTGTGTGTGTGTGTGGGGGGGTGTAGTTTGAGTGGTGCTGAGTGATGTGGTAGGTGTACTACTCTATTGTGCATCAAAATTGTAAATACCCCTTCTGTAAGAACATAATTTCATGTGTTGTGAGTAAGCCTTGGTGCTGATTTAAGTGTGCTCGTGTAGCTCAGCAGTTTTCCGCTGCTCCAGTGTGGTAGCCACGCTGTGTGACCCTCTTGTGACACTGAACTCTGCTCTCTCCATTGGCCAGCAGGCAGGACTCATTGGGGAGAATCCTCTGGCTGCTCTGCCTGTCCAGCAGGGAGTCCATCTGCTCGGAGACCTACCCCAAGGTTTGGCATCCGCCCGCTCCAGCCATAGCTCCTTAAGCATGTTTTTGCTTTTATGATGCTAAACATCTGTAGCCTCTCCTTGCCCGTTAGTCATGCTTCCTGCTCTTTACACTAATTATGATGCTAGATAAGGCTGGAAGTTACGTGGTAGAATATCATGGCCAAACATATTAATTTGCACCTGATTAGGTATGTTTTCATTTGTATTCAAGAAAAAAATGTTTTTTGCAAATCTGACTTTGATAGGAAAAACCTAATTGAGAGATTGCCAAATGGATCATAGATTAAAGATTACATTATTTGTAATTTACAATTTCGTTCCTCTATTTAATTCCTCTAGGTGGTGTAGTCTCAGGTCTTGGTCTTCAGACCGATCCTCTGGCCCCCATAAAGCCAATGCCACTTGGCAGAGCCCTGACAAGGGAGCAGGAGTCTCCCACAGCAGCATGCACCTTCCCCCAGACTTCCTCTCCCACCCTGCAGGGCATCTCCATGCCCCTGATGGGTGGCATGATGGGAGCAGATGGTCTCACAGCACAAGGGGTGAGGTCCCAAGTAATTTCTGTACTATGCTTTTCTGCCTCTTGTATTCTTGTCCAGTTTTTTTACCCATGTGTAAATGAGAAATGGGTGGGGGAAAAAAAATGAATCACCTCTTTCCTTCCTGTTAGGTCTCCATACTAGGAGATCCTCCCAAAGATGTGAATATTCCCCAGAACGCCTTCCTCGGTGTCAATAATGTGTTTCCCTCAGGTGAGGTTCTTGTTTGCAGCGTGTGGTTCTGAATTTCCTTCTTACTAGTCTGTTATTGTTTGCTGCAGCACCTGAAGTAAACACAGATGTCTGTCTCCCCTCTCCTACTCCAGGAGGAAGCTGCCGACCTCACCCTTATAGAAAGAGGCCTACACTAAGTAATGTGTCCAACCAGCACACACACCAGAGCATACAGCCAAATTATAACCTGCGCTACCAGGATTCCTACAGCCCTGAATATCCTCCTCTGCACCAGGTAACCACCAGATTCCTCCTTTCTTCCGTTGTGCGTCTTTTCTAAATAGGCGCTGCTTTTTGGAGATGATTTGTGGTTTTGAATAGACAATGATGTGCACGCCGCACAGCCTGGCTGCTCATTGCTGCCCATTCAGTAGGCTATATGATGTTTGGTCTGAGGCCCATCTGGTGTTACTCCTCAGGATCCCCTGGCCCATTTGTATGAACAGCAGGAGAACCTTGACACTGGGGCCTTGGCAGGATTCGGACAGCAGGTAGTGTTTTCTTTAATTTTTTTTTTTTGTTTTTTTTCCAACCAATTGTAGATGATGTGAGCAGATCTTTAATGTTATTAAATGAATTAGATATCGGACTGATAATAAAACGGCGTGTTTCGACTGTCTCTGCAGCCCTCTCATCACCCAGACTACAGCGAGCGATTTTCCCACTACAGTTACCCTCCCAGCCCACCCCTCTCCTCATACTTCAGCTCAGGGCCGGAAGCTTCCAGTAATGGCAGCCTCCCTACCACCCAGCTCAATAGGGTAATTTGAAAGCTTTGGACTGATTTGGACTTTGTTTATTTATTTTATTCTTTTTTTTTTTTTTTTTTTTTTTAAATTAACATCCGTTTTGGTCTCAAACTATTGATTACTTGCCAGTGCAAGAACATCAAGGTAGCACTGTAAGAGATAAAACAGGGGAGGGTTACATTCCAGGAATAAGCCCATGTTCAATAATTAATGTTATGCTGTAAGTGCATGAGCCTCAAAAGTGTAGGTCACTGAAAGTTGTTTTTGTCCTCAGGCTGTGGGAATGCCTCCTGTGAGCCACACCAGTAACTACCCCCCAGGCCTGGGGAACGCTGTGAAGGTAATTTACACTTTCTTGCCTTTGCCTTTAACTTTTTGTACAGTTTTTGCTTCTACAATGAAATACTCTTCATTGATTTTTTTATTTTTATTTTTTTTTGCCAATTATAGACTCCCATTGGTAGTCACAAGCGTGTGTTCTCCCGGCTGATCCCATCTCCAGAGCCAAGCCCTGAGGGCGGCTATGTGGGCCAGCACTCCCAAGGCCTTGGTGGCCATTATGCAGACTCCTACCTTAAGCGAAAGCGTATATTTTGAATAAAGCTGACTGCTTCTTGCTGTATGAGTAGCCATTCAACAGCCAGGACATGATGGCATCTCCTCCAATGAACTTGAGCTTGGCAGTCCTTGGATTTGTCTCCTGTTTACTCCTGTGAGTGACCCCTGGAGGGCGCTGAGGAGTGCAGCTTGTTGCTATCTGGACACTTGTGTCACTCTATGGGAATTCTTGGTGGCTGTTTTTTCTTTTTTGTGTATATATGATTTTAGTGTGTTGGTAAATTAAGTTTTTACTTTTTTTCATTTTTTATTTGACTTTTAATTTTCTGTTGAACGATTTGTACAGTGAGAAAAAATGGTTAATTAGCTAATGAAGTCTTTTCTCTTCAGCATCATTTTTTATTCTTGTGTTGAGTGTGGTGTATCAGCAGAGCTACAGATAGTTTGGCCAGTTTTCAGTGGCAGCCATAGGCTGCTTTTTATAATGTTTGACATCTCACTAAAGTGAAGCTGTCCACATATTCAGGCAAAGGGATTTGCATAGTATTAAAAACAAGCTTTACTACAGAGGCTCAACATTTAAGTAGCCTTACTAATTCCATGTAAAAAGTTCAGTTGTTTGTTTAATGAGATGGTGTTTTTGTGTTATGGTGTTTTTTTGTTTTCCCCTTCCTTGCACAAGGTTGTATATTTTGCTTTATTACTCTTTCTGGATTCAGGCCTTTCCTCATCGGTTAACATTCAGCTTTCCATCCACCAATGACGGCTGCATGTACCTGCCTGTGTATTATAGGTTAAGCGTTCTACCATTCTGGCATATTTTCTCAAGCCTCAACTTTTCCACGTTGTTTGTCTTTTGATCCACACCCTCCAACTTGTTTTCGGAGTCTATTCTCTACACTGGTTGTTGAGTGATGCACTTGGAGGGCACAGGTCACACTCCTAATCTGTTCTCACCAATACAGGATGCCATTTTCAAGTCTCCTGGAGTTGAATATTTTCTGTGTTTTTAATGTGCGTTCTGTTTGCTAAGTTAAATTTTGAATGTCTTAAAGTCCACACACCTCAGTGGTGGAGCTGGATGGGTGGGGCAGTGAACATCGGCTGTGCACCATCCCTCGAGCTGCCAGCACATCGTGAATACAGGAATCTCAGGGAGAGGCCTGACTCATTGACTTCGCTTCTCTAGATGAATAGATGGCAGGTGGAATGATGGACACAGCCCATGTTCAAAGTTTTCTTATAATGGTGGGATTTAAGTCTGTCAGGGGATATACTAATGGAAGCTACTGGCAGGTGATTGGTCAGTGACATGATTGTCCTTGTTTTTTCTTTTTTTTTCCTTTTTTTTTGTGAATAATTATCTGGTTGACAGTTTGATTGTGAAAACCCATTACCTCTGACTTCTGCTAGGAAATGCAGCTACACTTGAGCCTTAACATTGTTTTCTGTGATCTCATCCTGCCCTGTGTTGGCTTCCATCTACATTTACCGTTTCTGTGTTATTTGCTGTGTAAATAGTTAAAGCTTGATCATTTTCCTGAGTCCAAAACTTGTTTTCTTTAATAATACCTGCTCCTGGTCTGGCGTTCTTGAATGAATTTGCTGCTCCTTGTGTTTTTGTTTGCCTGTATGTTTGAAAGCTGATGTGACCAAGAGTGGCGCTGCAGCAGACTGCTCATGTTGTGTATGGACCAAGAGATGCAGCTGTACTGTATGATCATCATTCATTTTGATTGATTTGATGCTAACCGCTATCCTCTCCTCTGTACCGCCATGGTTGTCTCTGTATGTGTGTGATGTGAGCAAGTAAATGTTATTTAAACTCGTTGTTGTGAATTCATCATTTAAAAAAAAAAAAACATAGAAAATATACACAGTATCTCTGTGATATCTACATTTGACATTTTGGGGGTTATGTATTTTACCTTAAATAGTTAACCTGTTTTCTTTTTGGTTTGACACAGAGCACATAATTTGCTCTTTAAGCACAACTGCCTGAGGAGTTTTAATTTTTGTGATTGAAAAATTTTAGAGCTGATTTGTTAAAGTGACCCATAACAGATTTGCTTAATTAGACTTTAATTGTGTCTTAAAACCCAGAGAGTTTAATTGCAGAATGCAATTCTGCTGAATGCAATTAAACTCTGTCAGTGTCCACATGTTAGTGCATGTGAGTCCCTCCTGTTAACCATAGGTCCTCCCCACTTTTATAAACGCACAGACACTGCCCCCATTATAGATGGTGCAGTGCAGTATGCAGCCTTCAGGTGAGAGTGACCTGTCAGTTTTCTCCACAGATGAAATCACGTTTTCATCTAAAAATGCCTCAGACAAGGAAAGAGATAAGACCATAGCACAGGTGGACTGGCCATGGGAACTACCAGATCAAATCCCAAATTGTTCTGGTGGACCATCAAAACATCCATACAGTTTTTACAGGCTCCACCGGTGTCATTCGTTTTACCAGCCCAGGCTAAATTTCTTTCCCTGTCCGACCCGGGAGCCAATACTGGTCTTTACCGAGATAAAGAATCCTATGAGCTGCCAAAGGGCTCGAGCTTAACTCAGAACATGCCTTTCTTCCCTTCCATGTGTAAGTAACTTGATTGATGGCACCATAATGCCACAAATCTCTTTTCACTTGACAGGCTCCAGAACACATGATAACATTAGCTAAGTTGCTGTTACCCATATTATGAATGTGTTTGGCAAATGTTGCTATCGCTAGCTAGCTTACTGCTATTATTGCTGTGCGTATCACTAGCGTTAACAGTTGTTGCTGTTTTTATTTCGTTGGCTCTCGTGTACTTGTATTTTTATTCAGTTGTGCTTCTTGTGGTTGTCTTTAGTGGCCGCTTTCACTGGACTTCATTACACCTTGTTGACTGGGAACTGAGGCCGTGGGTGATGAAGCATTTGTTTTGGTCAAGATGCTGGTTGTATAGAGCAACATCCAGTGGCAGTGACGGACCTTTAAATTGTTGATCATTTCACAGAGAACCTATTCATCAGCACTAATAATATAGGATATTTCGTATAAGACAAAATAAGCCGTGTGGTTGAGAGCATGATCAGCTAAGTTTAGATCAGCTTTATTAAGTCCTCTATCGGTAGAATAAAATCTTTGCTTCAGGCATGAAAGTAACAAACACAAGTGAGCTATAGAAAAAGCTACATGGAACCCTATTGGATACTAAAAATTATGTGGAAAATTTTAAAGGCTAGCAAATGTGATTTTGATTTAATGGAGGAAAGGTATACAAGTCCTTTATATTGTTTAAAGCTACACAAAGAAGTATATAGTACTTATATTTTAGCCCAATTGTATGGACTAATGGACCAGAACCGAGGTGCCATGCACAGCCAGCTTATGTTTTGCTTCATTGGATAGGCGACCAACCATAAAAAATAATGCTTCTGCACACTTGCAGACAGAGCTTTTCAGGAACAGGTGCGGTAGTCAGGAAGCATCAAGTCAACAAAAAGGAAGATGCATCAAAGCATCTGCTAACAAAATTACTGGTTGTTAACTCAACTACAAGATTTTGTCGTCTTCTGTTCCCCTACATGGAAAAAAACTGGAGGCTGGTAACAACAGCTGTATTAGTGTTTCATGAAGTGCCTTTGAGCACAGCACATATCCTCTGTACTTAAGTTACAACATGTTATCGGACAGATGCTGTGGCTCTATCAGTGCAGCATAGCTGTGAGTGTGACCTGCATGAATATAAAGCAGGTTACTGCTGAGAGGATAATTTTTCTTCCATGGATGACTAATTATTTAACAACAAGCACAGTCAGTCAGTTATCAGCTATCAAGGCGAATAACAGGTTGCTCAAAAAATAAAAACAACTTGAAGAGATATGTCAAACTGTGAAGTGAGAGAAATTACAATTCACCCTGATAAGGCTGTATATACAGCCTGATGACATTCAGATTTAATTAAAACACAAACCAAAGAATAACCTGAAATGTCAACTGTGTTCTTATAGGCGTAGGACTTTCAGCCTCTGTTCAGCAGACCCTGAGGGTAATGGCAGGTCAATTGTGCTCTTATCAGGCAGAAATTGAGCTTAAAGTCGTCTGCCCAGATGATAGGCTGTGTGGCAACACTGAGCCCTTTGCATTACTGTCCCTCACCCTTCAGACTGAGGTGCTAAGGGCCAAGAGGCACTGAAGAGAGAGCTCCTCTTCCCCTCAGCAGCCATCAGGATGAAAGGTTTTGATTAGATGTTATTCTTGTGGTCCCACAGAGCCTCAAGGAGCAGAGCCGCTGATGGAGCTTTCCCCCTGATGGGCAAAACACAAGTGCAGAACATTGGTCATAAAACTCCCCTTTTAACACAGATACTGTTTGTGACATTTCTCCAAGAGAAAAATTCAGCTGTATGTTTTGGTTTGTCACGGCCTGTCACCTAAGAAATACATCTGAAGGAGAAATAATCTCTTTTATCATCTGTAAACGACAATGGAAATGAGAACATTATGAAGAAACAATGGCATTGCTTTTTAGAGCTGCTGACATGATATTAGTGTTTTTCGCAGCCAGGAGGTTTATTTCTGTAATATTTATCTGTAATGCTTCAGGCACCCCTGAATGATGTTCTCATACCTGCAGCCAGTCTACCCAGAGTTCTCAGAGGGATCCGCCGAGGCTCGGTGGACGCTGTGTCAGACACATTTAGATTTCTGCCTTTCATATTTCCACCCACACAGTCACCCTGCACAGTTGCTGGTGAACGCTGCAGAAACCTGCGATTTTCCCAAATACAGACAGGAAGGAAGAAGAGCTCTGAAGGCAGATCACTGCGGCATAATTTATCACAAATTACTAACGCACAAATGAAGGAAAAGTTATTATTTCTTATATAATTGTGCATTTGCTGTCGAGCTGAAAATGTAACCGCTTCATCTCACTTTACTTCCCATGTGTGTTGAATGGAAACTGATGTATTTAAATATACATATTCACTGTCATCTACATGTAAAACACACTCTAAATTCTTAATTCACATATGCAATGAATTATTACGGCTTTATTTCAGTATAGGAGCAACAAAATGTAACCAAATAGGGTATGTCACAAGAGCTGTTTATAGCAGGATTAGTCATAGAAAACAGCCCACTCCCCCCTGTGACAAGCAGTCTATAAAACAGCAGAACATCTCTGTAGCCCTGGAGAAAGCTGTTAGTCTGCCTTTCGCTTAATTCAAAAGAGGGGAAAAGCCACTCAGTTTGAACGGTGCACCTGCTTAGCCAAACAAGATTATATTATAGTAGGGATTGAAATTCCAAGCCAGAAAATGTGCCCTTATCCCCCTGAAATAAGCTTGGGTATTGTTACACTCTTCATTTTCATCGTTTCCAGTCGATCCTCAGTGTAATTGTATATCACCAAGGCACTACAAAATGAGATAACCATTTCTGGTTATGAGAAATAAACACAATGTTTCCCAGTACAGTGCTGCTGTTGTGATATACTGAAGCAGCACATTTGATTTTCTGAAATGAAGAGATATTCCAAAACAAAATGCTTTGTTTTTGTTATTTGTTTGCGTCGCACACACACGGTCTCATTTCTTTCCTCTGCTGATACTTACTGTAGATTAAATCCTCAATATCCAGACGAAACCCAGACATCGACTGTAGCAGTGAGATGAGCCTGGTTCTCTATCAGGCTGAGAAATTTAAAATTTGAGGCGAAGCAGCAACTGTAGTCTTGAAATCTTTCTCACACATACCAAAAAAGTAATTTCTTCAAGAAGTATCTCTTGTCCTCTGCTCCCCTGTTGAATCATATCCCCTGTCCCACATCGTCCTCAGCATTAATAACCTGCACTTTTATCAAGCGGAGCTCTCATTTCTCTTATTTCCTTTGCTGCAACTTGTCTCCTACATGATCACAACTGAATAATGAGATATTGCAAAGACACTTTATCTCTGACCAGTTCTTTCTCTGGCTGAGTGCAACAACTAAACAACCTCAGAGTTTTTATGCTCCCCAATATGAGGAACAGCATGTCTTTAAAGGCACAATCTGTGATCTAAGCGTAAACCAAAGTGTAGCCCTGCGTAGTGCCTACCACCAAATTCAAACCACAGGACTACAACCTCCTACCACTCCCAAATTCATTACCCAAATGACCAGTCTTTTGATACGGTTGACACCCGACAACGACAAAATGCAAGTTATTGATGTTTCCTGTTGAAGGTTTATTGTGGCCAGTTTTAAACAAACAATGCTATAAATTAGATAATTGAATATATGCATAATTAATGTGGTTATAAAATGCACCGACTGCTCCTTTAAGGCTTAATTTGCACTGTTTTTCCTGGTAGTCTATGAAGTTCCACGGTTCTCTATGTTTCACCTTGACTGCATTTCATGAAAGTGCATATCAAGAGTACACGTGGAGCAAAAGCGCAACCTTGAGGTCATTATGACACTTGATTCCCTTCTCCAGTTGCCATTATAGCTCCACAACGTCATTAGCAGAAGTTTTAGAAGCTCCGAAATCTAGTTATCACGTCATTTGAGGTCTCACTAGTCCTTCAGCTTGTCCCTAAAGTGAAACACTGCCTCGCCTCCCTGATGCAACATTGCATCCTTTCCCATCTGACTCCTCCTCTGCCCTCAGCTGGATGGGCCTTTCAGCGAGATGGGTTTGGTTTGGAGAGAGAAACAAGAAAATACTTGAGTGAAAATGAGGTGAAAAGTGGCAGCTCGCTCTGCTGCTTGTGAGCACATCTCCCACAGTCACTTCTGAATGATTGGGCTGGTTTTTTTTTCATGTTGTTCAGTGTGTGGAGGATTTTCTGCAGTTTAACTCCAGCATTAGCTTTGATTCAGCATGAGTCTATGAGTCTCTGTACGCACAGCACGGACAGGAGGACAGTCCTCCCCCACCCGCTGCACCTCCACAGAAAAAGACAAGCTGAAGTTATTTCAAGAGTCCTTTTAACACTTAATATAAATGACCCGATAGCCTGCTGAAACAGTGTTACATATCACTGCAGCTCAACCACGTCTGGACATGCCTGTATCTCACCCTCTCTTCCTTTCTCACACAAACACCCACGTCCTAGCACGTCCCATTTACTTTTCATTGTCCTGCATTCGTGTAAATACACATGTGCACATTAGCTGCACGACTATTGCTCACTGTCAGGGAAGAGGTGTGGGTTAATATTTCATGGCCCTCCACTGGCAGAAAGTGGATCCATTTCCCAGCATTCCCTGATGCCCGATGTGTAGACTCAGTGTGAGTCAGAGGCCAGACAGGCTGCTGATGGGCTTTCTGCTGGACATGCAGAGTTCACCGCCCTCTGTGATTGGTTCTTAGCCGTAATGGAGAAATTCTTCAAAGTTCAGTTTAAGATTACATTTCTGCATATATATATATATATATATATATATATATATATATACACACACACTCTCCCATACACACAAATGCATTACACAACCATCATCCACATATACTGTACTGAGTAAGTAAGACTGCTTGGCATTTCAATTATTCTTCACAATATAAATGTATAACGTGGAGAGCCATTTGGTGATGTTGGTCATAATAAATCAGATGCTCACTAAATGAAGTGTGCCGCTGACTCAAGCAAGAGGAATGTTTTTTTTCCTCACCACAATGGAGCACTCCAGTCCGCACTGTGGTCTGTGGTCATTTCGTCATCCACTTCATCCCCCTTTCATTGCCTTTTTAAAGAAAATAATAATTTGGGATAGAATATTAAAAAAATACACAATGGTCGGTCTCTGTCCCTTTTCTATGTCACCACGACAGTAAAAGAGCCTATGAGCATTTCAGTTCCCTTTCAATGTTATTTTGTATTCAGATATTAGTAGAGTTAGATGCTGCTGCGGATGTTACTGAAGTATTTGAAATTTCTTGCACAAGCAGTGGGATAAAAATGTTTTTACAGAAAAATATTACCCGGCTCACACTCAAGGTCTGCATGTTTTTTAAAAAATTTTTTTCCATCTCTTGGTCAAGGTTTTGTGCCTAGATGAAGGTCATGTGACTAAAAGCCTGGGCTTTTAATAAAAGTCGAATACAGCTTTCTGTGTGGGCACATTCCTTTATATTTGGTCAAGATTTTTGAGATGAAATAAAAGCACGTCTCTTTAGTTAGCATGCAAGAATCAAGAAAAAGAACTCTGAGTCTGTGTGCTCATTCATTTCCTAATGAAGCTACTGAATCAGGTGTTTAACTGAGCTGAAATTGTTCTTCAGAGATGAAATCCTTACAGGGCAATTCAACTCACCTGAAGAGCTTATTTTTATTCTAAAGGCTGAGGTGTTTCCCAGAGAAACAATACTCTAATCTGGGATTCTGCTGCCTGGAGTTGTTCATTTAGCCTTTTTTTTTTTCTAAACTCAAAACAGCCTTTTAATTCAACTGTGTTTTTTCATTATTTCATCACATTCAAATGGGAAAATACAGTTATTTCGACACATTCTTTCCACATCCAGCTACAGGCAGCTTTTTCATTTTGCCCTGTTCATTTTCTAAGGACGCTTACTACAACTGACAATTTTCTCTCAAGGAGACAGTGTTGAATGAAGTTTAGCACAGCTGCCCTGAAAGAAAAAAATATTTCAAAGTTAGGTTTCATTGGCAGATTTATTCTGTGTGGTAGCAGGGACATAAAGTAAGACTAGAATAACATCAGACCTCATATGACGATGGTATTAAAACTATAAGCTAGGCTGAAGACATGTGCATATGCAAGCAAAACATTATGTCATTTTGTAAGTAATTCAGGGTCAATGGGCGCATTACACTCTTTTCATTTTTAAGCTCAGTAGGATGTAAATTACGTGCAAATGTAAGAGTGTGAACCCTGCAGAGATGCTTGCTGTATGATTCAATTTGTCATTCCTGTTGAGAGGAAACCCACAGTTAAGGTTTCTGATTGTGTTCAACCTGCATGTCGTCCTCAGATATTCCTCAAAGCTATAACAAATCCAGACACGCAGACTGCACTTCAGACATACACGTCAACATCGAGATTCTCCGACTCCCTCTTCAATAAATTTGCATAAGTCAGCAACAAGACCCTCAACGACTTGACATTTTCAACTTGCCATATTTAACCCATTTTTAAAGACTGCAACAAACAAAAAATCAAGTTCAATTTCACTTTTTTTTCTACTCAGCTGAGAAAACACTTCTAAAATTAGGCCTACCCTGGCTTTTAAAGACACAGACAAAATGATTAATGCTTTTCTGTTGAACCTGAACTACTGCAGAGCTTCTGCACGTACCTCTGCCAAGCTTTTGCAGCTCATCTCCATTTTATAATGCTGCTGTTCTTCCCTAAAGATACATCACTTTAAATCACTCTACATGATTGAGGAAAGTATTTTATGATCGTGATGATTTGAATACTTTTAAGTCCTTGAGGCAATCGTTGTTGGTCACTGCCAGAACCAGGCTAATGCAGATTACCTTGGTGGTACTTCATTTATAATATGGTGATGATGATATTCAACTAAAGCTACATGTTCACATTGTCACTTAGCTATTCAATCTAGCGCTAATGTAACCCTTTTATTTTGAAGTTCAAAATCATAGCTCAAAGCAATATTTCTTTACATCAGACACATCACACAGAAAAGGCAACAGCAGTATGTTTTTTCCTCAGCCCGACCTAAGCACAGGATGAAATAATGATTTAATTGAGGCTGAGGCAGAAAGGAAAAGAGTGAAAAAGCATGTGGACAAGAGGGAAACAACAGTCTATTTCTAAAGCCAGTAATTAGAGTATAGATAGAAACCAGACTAACAGTCTCTAACTGCGCTCACTGCGCTGTGAGGCTACAGAAAACCAAATAGTTGATTTAGTGGTTTTGACCACGAGTCTCTTTATGGTTACTGCACTTGTTTATCCAAAAAACCACTAGATATGTGAGGGTTTGGATGAAGGTGTTGATTTCTTGTCAGAATACAGGGAATATTTTGACATATATATATATACCTATTTTTCCTATTCATTAGTGTTCATAGATATTTGCTCGATCTGTCCTCCATTTCTTTCTGGTCACATCCTTCCCTTCTGTTCCAATCTATCAGAGCGGAGGCACCACCGCTACAGAGAAGTGAGGGAATGCTTTCAGAGGACCCCATGGAAAAATTTGACTTTTAGTTCATTCTTAGTGGCACCACTGCTTCTCCAGTACAGCCTTTTCCCCTCTACAGTGCAGTGCGATACGTACAGCGCACACTGGCCACTTGTCTCTGGTGGCCTCTGGCTAATAAGCCCAACTGGCCTGAGGTGTGAGGCCTGAGGGTGGATCTTCCCGCGCTGTAGTTCAGCCAGTCAGCATTGGATGGAGTCTATGAGTGGGACTGAAGCGGTTCTATGGCTTTATTAAAGTTATTACAATCTGGAGCGCCATCTCTTTTTTTTGATGCCGTTTGCTGTAACACCTTCTTTGCTGCCTTGCTTGTCATACCTCATGCATAGCACTTATAATGTGTGTGTCTAGCAATAGTTTTTGAGCATCAGAGTATGTTGGCACCAAGATGTTCCACTCAGCAATTTTTAACTATCAGCACCACTATTTATATTATTCAGAGCATCACTCCTGAAAGTATCCAGGGTTGCTGACAGGGGAAGAAGAGCAGCAGCAGCAACTCGGAGAAGTTTACAGTACATCAAAACATCAGTCGCTCTATTTTTTTTAGCTCCCTATCTGTGTCAGGGTCACCAGTGGCAAAATGCAAAGCAGCCCAGATGTCCTGTTTCCCAGCAGCCTCCTCCAGCTCTTTTCAGGGAAACCTGAAGGCGCTTCCAGGTCAGCAGAGGATGAGGCTGTAATGAGTTCAGCCAGCGTGTTGCTTCCTGGTGGGCTGCATCACCACCAGGAAATGTCTGAGAGGCATCTTTTCTCAGTGTCTGAATCGCTTCAAGCAATAGCATTTAAAAAAAAAAAACTCCTGCTTTTGAAGAGCTATTGCTTTCCATCTAAAGCTGGGGAAACGATTCAGGAGAACCCGCTCGTACTCGACACAACCGAATCACATTCAGCTACAAAGTCCTCCAGTGTAAAGGTTAACACACCTGCAAACTCCTTAATGTCATTGAACTACACATTCCCTAGACCGCAGCTGCACCTTGATTACAGTCTGACCCAGGTGTTTGACACCTGCAATCAAGAACAAGCTTAATTTAATGAAGGCAGCCCCCGACGCTGAGTGTTTGACTGCAGCTAAATGGTGTGAATGTGTAAAAGTGAAAACGAACAGTAGAATCTATTATGGTAAATTTTAATTTCCAGCTATTTAAAGATTATTTAAACGTGATAAGGCAAAGCTAACATAGAGTACTTGCCTTATGCTCTGGTGAAGAAATCAACTTGTACATCTTGATATTAACCCATCACTTGGTGAGCGAGCATCATCTTTAGTCTTATCTTTTTTTTTGCCAATGTTATATTTTTGTTATAGATTTCAAGTAATTACGAATGTGCTAATAATAATAGCATGTGTCTCCTATCCCTGTTCAAAGCAGCCAGCGCCTGCAAAGCTGAACTATCCAGTAGGCTACCAGCTGACCTAAAGTGACATCTGATTTCTACATCATTTAAAATGCACAGCAGAACACTGAACACTGTCAGCACATTGTCATGAATGTCACCAGTCACATGCTGCCATCCGAAGTGTTAACAGTACCTTTAGCTGTGGTGGCCCCTGGTGGGAATAAGACCTTTAACCCAACAATGCGCTTCCCCTCTGCAGCGCCCATGAGCAACAGGATAATTTTTTACTTTTGTTCCCCTTCTACAAAAATACCGCATTGGATGCTGGGGCGCAATGGGGAGGACCGGAAGGTGTAGTCACTCCAGAGGGCTCCAATGTGGAAATGTAGTAGCTAGTACTCCTCAGGCTTGGCCTCTGTAAGTCAAAGTGACACTGTTCAGCTACAAATAGGTAAAATGATGAACAGTGGTGTTTTTGGATGTCATGCCTGTTATGAACCTCTCTGCCCAGCTGACATCGTTTAAGCAATTTGTTGTGTTTGTTTTCTGCCAAGGAAATGTACGGGGGAAAAAACATGATGGATGAGCGCGTAAGAGGTTCAAAAGCCTCCAGTGCTGACAAATTACTGAAGAGAACAACCAACCACCACATAGAGAGACTGGACTCACCGAGAGAGGGAGAGAGAGAGAGGGAGAGAGAGAGAGAGAGAGAGTGAGGAAGAGAGAGAGAAAGAGAGAGAGGAAGAGAGACAGAGGGAGAGAGAGAGCGAGAGTGAGGGAGAGAGAGAGAGAGGAAGAGAGAGAGAGACAGAGAGAGCGAGAGTGAGGGAGAGAGAGAGGAAGAGAGAGAGAGACAGAGGGAGAGAGAGAGCGAGAGTGAGGGAGAGAGAGAGAGGTGGTGGTGGTGGTGAAGCCAATGTTTGTCGTCGAACTCCAGCAAATATGAGGATGGGAAGATAATGGCCCACACTGAGCAGGATGACTGAATCTCCGCAATTATCAGTTTGTGTCTTTTAGTGATGCATTCTGACAAAACAAAACCCTGAAGAAGAGAAGTCTGGACAGCAAAGAACAAAGGATCGCTTGTGTTTTTTGGACATATCCAACCATTCTTCAGACTATCCTGATTTACTGAAGAGGGATGGTTACTGAGTCCAGTTTAACATCTTACTGAAATGATTGGATCAAACATCTCCATGGAGGAATTACTGGAGACTTCAGCGGTGTGTGCGCCCGCAGAGACGCCGTAGCTCTACACGAACCGTGATAGATTTGAGTACTTTTATGGAAATTGATTGGAAAATTCAGCTCAGCTGAAAAACATAAGGGCAGCAATAATACCACAGCACACATACACACACAGACAGAAAAGCCAGCGCCGTGTGTCTGCACGTCTGTGTGTCTCTGCAATAAGTGGCTGATAAAAAGCAATAAATTCTGTAAAATAAATACAGTCATCCGGCTGTGCGCCATGGGCGACGAGGCGTCAAACTTCAGGAGAAGCAGCAGGACCGGTGTCTCGTCACCTAAACCCAGGACTGGTGAGGATCAGGGCAGAGCGGAGATTCTGGGCTGAATTCAAACTGATCACCACTGAAAACAATGAGATTAATCATTCT